>NC_092338.1:18310357-18615000 GCF_046630445.1 Rutidosis leptorrhynchoides
CATAAACTCGTAATGACCATAACGCGTCCTAAAAGCAGTTTTTGGAATATCATCCTCCTTTACTCGCATTTGATGATATCCAGAATGTAAATCGATTTTCGAATAAACCGACGAGCCTTGTAGTTGATCAAATAAGTCGTCAATTCTCGGCAGTGGATAACGGTTTTTGATGGTAAGTTTATTCAACTCTCTGTAGTCAATACACAACCTAAATGTACCATCCTTCTTCTTGACAAACAAAACAGGAGCTCCCCATGGTGACGTGCTTGGTCGAATGAAACCACGTTCTAATAGTTCTTGCAGTTGGCTTTGCAGTTCTTTCATCTCGCTGGGTGCAAGTCTGAAAGGAGCACGAGCTATTGGTGCAGCTCCTGGTACAAGATCTATTTGAAATTCAACAGATCGATGTGGAGGTAGTCCCGGTAATTCTTTCGAAAATACATCGGAAAATTCTTTTGCGACGGGAACATCATTGATGCTCTTTTCTTCAGTTTGTACTTTCTCGACGTGTGTTAGAACAGCATAGCAACCTTTTCTTATTAGTTTTTGTGCCTTCAAATTACTAATAAGATGTAGCTTCGTGTTGCCCTTTTCTTCGTACACCATTAAGGGTTCTCCTGCTTCTCGTACAATGTGAATTGCATTTTTGTAACATACGATCTCTGCTTTCATCTCCTTCAGCCAGTCCATACCAACTATTTCATCAAAACTCCCTAACTCTACTGGTATCAAATCAATCTTAAATATTTCGCTACCCAGTTTAATTTCTCGATTCCGGCATATATAATCTGCTGAAATTAATTTACCGTTTGCTAATTCGAGTAAAAATTTACTATCCAACGGCATCAATGAACAACTTAATTTAGCACAAAAAATCTCTACTCATATAGCTTCTATCCGCACCCGAATCAAATAAAACGTAAGCAGATTTATTGTCAATAAGAAACGTACCCGTAACAAGCTCCGGGTCTTCCTGTGCCTCTGCCGCATTAATATTGAAAACTCTTCCACGGCCTTGTCCATTCGTGTTCTCCTGGTTCGGGTAATTTCTAATAATGTGGCCCGGTTTTCCACATTTATAACGAACTACATTGGCATAACTTGCTCCGACACTACTTGCTCCGCCATTACTCGTTCCGACACCATTTGTTCCTTTCGTTCTGTTAACCCCTGGTCTGTAGACCTCACACTTCGCCGCGCTATGACCATTTCTTTTACACTTGTTGCAAAATTTGGTGCAGAACCCCGAGTGATACTTTTCACACCTTTGGCATAGCTGCTTCTGATTATTGTTGTTGTTGCGGTTGTTATTGTTGTTGGGATGATTGTTGTAGTTGTTGTTGTTGTGCCGTTTGTTGTAGTTGCGATTGATGTTGCGATTGTTGGGATAGTTGTTGTTGTTTTGGTGACTCTTATCACCGTTTTCCTCCCACTTTCTTTTGACTAGCTTCACGTTGGCCTCTTCGGCCGCCTGTTCTTTAATTCTTCCCTCAATCTGGTTCACTATTTTGTGAGCCATTCTACATGCCTTTTGTATGGAGGCAGGCTCGTGTGAACTTATATCTTCTTGGATGCTCTCCGGTAACCCTTTCACAAACGTGTCGATCTTCTCTTCCTCATCTTCGAACGCTCTCGGACACAATAGGCACAATTCTATGAATCGTCTTTCGTACGAAGTAATATCGAATCCCTGTGTTCGTAACCCTCTAAGTTCTGACTTGAGCTTATTGACCTCAGTTCTGGGACGGTACTTCTCGTTCATCAAGTGCTTGAATGCTGACTACGGTAGCGCGTAAGCAGCATCTTGTCCCACTTGCTCTAGATAGGTATTCCACCACGTTAACGCAATACCTGTGAAGGTGTGTGTAGCGTACTTCACTTTGTCTCCTTCAGTACACTTACTTATGGCAAACACCGATTCAACTTTCTCGGTCCACCATTTCAATCCGATTGATCCTTCGGTCCCATCAAATTCTGAAGGTTTGCAGGCAGTGAATTCCTTGTAGGAGCATCCTACACGATTTCTTGTGCCGTTAGCTGTATTGCTAGATTCAGAGTTATTGTTGGTATGTAGCGCGGCCTGTACTGCGGCTATGTTTGAAGCAAGAAAGGCACGAAATTCCTCTTCGCTCATATTCAAGGTGTGTCGAGTAGTCGATGCCATTTCCTTCAAAATAGTCAAATGAAACAAGTTAATCATACAGAATATTAAGAGTAGTCAATAGTATCTCATAGCATAATATGAACTCATTTATAAAAGCTTTTTCTTCATATTAGCGTTTTATAAGTTTAAATTCGGGTACTACCTACCCGTTAAGTTCATACTTAGTAGCTAATATACAATTCAACTACTACAATTCCATATGAAAAACTGATTATAATAATATATCACATACAAATATTCTTCATACTTACAACTTCGCTATATTACATATAACATGAAATATAGTACACTATGATACAGGACAGTTTTGAAGATAAATCTAGTTAATACGCAAGTTGTTCAGCAAAGGAAATAAAGACACGTAATTCATAAGTCCAGAAACAAGTCATGCATTCTGGTTTTACTAAGACGACTTCCCATCCTTGGTCTTGTGGAAAATAATCGTTATGACCATTGGCTAGGCAGCATGTTGTAATGTCGTCAAAAGGACGAGGGTTTTGTAATGTCCAACAGCCCCGTAATAATCTAAAAACCTTGTTTCTCACCTCAACTACTGAATCCGTCACTTGTGGAAAAGTTTTATTTAAAAGCTGCAATCTGATGTTCTTTTTCTCACTTTGGTAAGAAGCGAACATCACTAACCCGTAAGCATAACATGCTTCTTTATGTTGCATGTTAGAAGCTCTTTCTAATTCACGAAATCCTATGTTGGGATATGTTGAGTCAAAATAGGTTCTTAACCCGTAGCGTAAAATTGCATTTGAGTTCCCCACATTTAACGCTTTAAAGAAAACACGGCGTAACTTAAAGTCTCCCCAATGTGATATACCCCACCTATCAAAGGAAAACCTTTTATAAACTAAGGCATTTCTGGAAAGTCTTTTAAATGTTTGACAAGTTAATTTCGTCATAACTAAATGTGCTGATGAATTCTGACCGACTCTAGAAAAGATTTCCTCAATCATATCCTCTGGTAGGTCTTCTAAAATATTCGGTTGTCTACCCTTAACGTCCATTTTGTTTTTATACTGTAAAATAGACAAGGATTAGATTCGTAATAACAAACAATGCAAACAATTTTTACATAGAACATAAAAGTACAAGCATACTACAATACATTTATTACACAACATGCTTACACCCCTCTAATCTGAATCACTGGTTTCTTCTTCTTCGGACTTGGTTCTTTTTACTAATCTTCTAGGAATATATGATGTTCCTCTAATACGAGTCGTCATTTTCCACATTGGTTTAGAAAAACCTGGTGGTTTAGAGGTTCCCGGGTTATTGTCACGATATTGAAAATACGGGTGTTGACGGTACATATAAAGTTCATCGGGGTCAGAATCAGATTTCTCTATTTTGATGCCTTTTCCCTTATTATTTTCTTTTGCCTCATTAAATTGGGTCGGGGTAATTTCTATAATATCATCGGAATCCTCATCAGGATCCGATTCATCGGAAAATTGGTAATTTTCCCAATATTTTGCTTCCTTAGCGAAAACACCATTGACCATTTTTAACTTTGGTCCATTGGTTCAGGATTTTCTTTTATTTGACCGGTTTTATGTGGTTCCTACAATTCCCCCCTCCGGAACCTCTTCTTCTTCCGGTTCCTCTTCTTCTGGTTCCTCTTCTTCCGGTTCCTCTTCTTCCAGTTCCGTTTCCTCTTCTTCCGATTCTTCGAGAACTTGTGAATCTTGCCAATATATATTCGACTCTTCATTATTATTCGGTGAGTCAATGGGATTTGTGCTAGAGGTAGACATCTATCACATAATATCAAACATGTTAAGAGATTAATATATCACATAATATTTACATGTTAATAATATATAGTTTCCAACAAAAATGTTAAGCAATCATTTTTAAAGAAAACACGGTCGAAGTCCAGACTCACTAATGCATCCTAACAAACTCGATAAGACACACTAATCCAAATTTTTTGGTTCTATAAGACCAACGCTCGGATACCAACTGAAATGCCTCATTCATATTGATTATAAACGTTCCATATTAATTGATTTCGTTGCGAGGTTTTGACCTCTATATGAGACGTTTTTCAAAGACTGCATTCATTTTTAAAACAACCATAACCTTTATTTTATCAATAAAATTTTTAAAAACATTACGTAGATTATCAAATAATGATAATCTAAAATATACTATTTACACACGACCATTACATAATGGTTTACAATAGAAATATATTACATCGATATATGTTTCTTGAATGCAGTTTTTACACAATATCATACAAACATGGACTCCAAATCTTGTCCTTATTTTAGTATGCAACAGCGGAAGCTCTTAGTATTCACCTGAGAATAAACATGCTTTAAACGTCAACAAAAATGTTGGTGAGTTATATGTTTAACCTATATATATCAAATCGTAACAATAGACCACAAGATTTCATATTTCAATACACATCCCATACATAGAGATAAAAATCATTCATATGGTGAATACCTGGTAACCGACATTAACAAGATGCATATATAAAAATATCCCCATCATTCCGGGACACCCTTCAGATATGATATAAATTTTGAAGTACTAAAGCATCCGGTAATTTCGATGGGGTTTGTTAGGCCCAATAGATCTATCTTTAGGATTCGCGTCAATTAGGGTGTCTGTTCCCTAATTCTTAGATTACCAGACTTAATAAAAAGGGGCATATTCGATTTCTATAATTCAACCATAGAATGTATTTTCACGTACTTGTGTCTATTTTGTAAATCATTTATAAAATCTGCATGTATTCTCATCCCAAAAATATTAGATTTTAAAAGTGGGACTATAACTCACTTTCACAGATATTTCCTTCTTCGGAAATAAGACTTGGCCACGGATCGATTCACGAACCTATACAAATATGTACATATATATCAAAGTATGGTCAAAATATAATTACAACCATTTTTATTATGTTTTAAAGATTTGAGTGTATTAAGTCAGTTGTCCTCGTTAGTAACCTACAACTAGTTGTCCACAGTTAGATGTACAGAAATAAATCGATATATATATTATCTTGAATCAATCCACGACCCAGTGTATATACATCTCAGGCTAGATCACAACTCAAAGTATATATATTTTTGGAATCAACCTCAACCCTGTATAGCTAACTCCAACATTACTGCATATAGAGTGTCTATGGTTGTTCCAAATAATATATATACATGGGTCGATATGATATGTCAAAACATTTGCATACGTGTCTATGGTATCCCAAGATTACATAATATATTAGAATACATGTATAATACAATATGACTTATCTAGGATATGATTTGTATAGATTTGTTAAACATTTCCCGTAGCTAAAAAGATCAAAAATATCTAATCTTGTTTTACCCATAACTTCTTCATTTTAAATCCATTTTTGAGTGAATCAAATTGCTATCGTTTCATATTGAACTATAATTTAAGAATCCAAACAAAAAAAGTATAGGTTTATAGTCGAAAATTTAAGTTACATGTCAATTACTAAAGAGGTAGTCATTTCTGTCGAAAGAACGACATCTTGATGACCATTTTGAAAAACATACTTTCACTTTGAGTTTAACCAAGATTTTGGATATAGTTTCATGTTCATATGAAAAATCATTTTCCCAGAAGAACAACTTTTAAATCAAAGTTTATCATAGTTTTTAATTATCCAAACCAAAACAGCCCCCTGTTTCATTACGACGGCGTATATCCGATTTTATGGTGTTCATTGTGTTTCCAGGTTTTAAATCATTAAGTTAGCATATCATATAGATATAGAACATGTGTTTAGTTGATTTTAAAAGTCAAGTTAGAAGGATTAACTTTTGTTTGCGAACAAGTTTAGAATTAACTAAACTATGTTCTAGTGATTACAAGTTTAAACCTTCGAATAAGATAGCTTTATATGTATAAATCGAATGATGTTATGAACATCATTACTACCTCAAGTTTTCTGGATAAAACTACTAGAAATAAGAAAAATGGATCTAGCTTCAAAGTGAAATGTCCCGTTCTTATTGATTAAAAACGTTCCATATTAATTGATTTCGTTGCGAGGTTTTGACCTCTATATGAGACGTTTTTCAAAGACTGCATTCATTTTTAAACAAACCATAACCTTTATTTCATCAATAAAGGTTTAAAAAGCTTTACGTAGATTATCAAATAATGATAATCTAAAATATCCTGTTTACACACGACCATTACATAATGGTTTACAATACAAATATGTTACAACAAAATAAGTTTCTTGAATGCAGTTTTTACACAATATCATACAAGCATGGACTCCAAATCTTGTCCTTATTTAAGTATACGACAGCGGAAGCTCTTAATAATCACCTGAGAATAAACATGCTTAAAACGTCAACAAAAATGTTGGTGAGTTATAGGTTTAACCTATATATATCAAATCGTAACAATAGACCACAAGATTTCATATTTCAATACACATCCCATACATAGAGATAAAAATCATTCATATGGTGAACACCTGGTAACCGACAATAACAAGATGCATATATAAGAATATCCCCATCATTCCGGGACACCCTTCGGATATGATATAAATTTCGAAGTACTAAAGCATCCGGTACTTTGGATGGGGTTTGTTAGGCCCAATAGATCTATCTTTAGGATTCGCGTCAATTAGGGTGTCTGTTCCCTAATTCTTAGATTACCAGACTTAATAAAAAGGGGCATATTCGATTTCGATAATTCAACCATAGAATGTAGTTTCACGTACTTGTGTCTATTTTGTAAATCATTTATAAAACCTGCATGTATTCTCATCCCAAAAATATTAGATTTTAAAAGTGGGACTATAACTCACTTTCACAGATTTTTACTTCGTCGGGAAGTAAGACTTGGCCACTGGTTGATTCACGAACCTATAACAATATATACATATATATCAAAGTATGTTCAAAATATATTTACAACACTTTTAATATATTTTGATGTTTTAAGTTTATTAAGTCAGCTGTCCTCGTTAGTAACCTACAACTAGTTGTCCACAGTTAGATGTACAGAAATAAATCGATAAATATTATCTTGAATCAATCCACGACCCAGTGTATACGTATCTCAGTATTGATCACAACTCAAACTATATATATTTTGGAATCAACCTCAACCCTGTATAGCTAACTCCAACATTCACATATAGAGTGTCTATGGTTGTTCCGAAATATATATAGATGTGTCGACATGATAGGTCGAAACATTGTATACGTGTCTATGGTATCTCAAGATTACATAATATATAATACAAGTTGATTAAGTTATGGTTGGAATAGATTTGTTACCAATTTTCACGTAGCTAAAATGAGAAAAATTATCCAATCTTGTTTTACCCATAACTTCTTCATTTTAAATCCGTTTTGAGTGAATCAAATTGCTATGGTTTCATATTGAACTCTATTTTATGAATCTAAACAAAAAAAGTATAGGTTTCTAGTCGGAAAAATAAGTTACAAGTCGTTTTTGTAAAGGTAGTCATTTCAGTCGAAAGAACGACGTCTAGATGACCATTTTAGAAAACATACTTCCACTTTGAGTTTAACCATAATTTTTGGATATAGTTTCATGTTCATAATAAAAATCATTTTCTCAGAATAACAACTTTTAAATCGAAGTTTATCATAGTTTTTAATTAACTAACCCAAAACAGCCCGCGGTGTTACTACGACGGCGTAAATCCGGTTTTACGGTGTTTTTCGTGTTTCTAGGTTTTAAATCATTAAGTTAGCATATCATATAGATATAGAACATGTGTTTAGTTGATTTTAAAAGTCAAGTTAGAAGGATTAACTTTTGTTTGCGAACAAGTTTAGAATTAACTAAACTATGTTCTAGTGATTACAAGTTTAAACCTTCGAATAAGATAGCTTTATATGTATGAATCGAATGATGTTATGAACATCATTACTACCTTAAGTTCCTTGGATGAACCTACTGGAAAAGAGAAAAATGGATCTAGCTTCAATGGATCCTTGGATGGCTCAAAGTTCTTGAAGCAAAATCATGACACGAAAACAAGTTCAAGTAAGATCATCACTTGAAATAAGATTGTTATAGTTATAGAAATTGAACCAAAGTTTGAATATGATTATTACCTTGTATTAGAATGATAACCTACTGTAAGAAACAAAGATTTCTTGAGGTTGGATGATCACCTTACAAGATTGGAAGTGAGCTAGCAAACTTGAAAGTATTCTTGATTTTATGAAACTAGAACTTTTGGAATTTATGAAGAACACTTAGAACTTGAAGATAGAACTTGAGAGAGTTCAATTAGATGAAGAAAATTGAAGAATGAAAGTGTTTGTAGGTGTTTTTGGTCGTTGGTGTATGGATTAGATATAAAGGATATGTAATTTTGTTTTCATGTAAATAAGTCATGAATGATTACTCATATTTTTGTAATCTTATGAGATATTTCATGCTAGTTGCCAAATGATGGTTCCCACATGTGTTAGGTGACTCACATGGGCTGCTAAGAGCTGATCATTGGAGTGTATATACCAATAGTACATACATCTAAAAGCTGTGTATTGTACGAGTACGAATACGGGTGCATACGAGTAGAATTGTTGATGAAACTGAACGAGAATGTAATTGTAAGCATTTTTGTTAAGTAGAAGTATTTTGATAAGTGTATTGAAGTCTTTCAAAAGTGTATAAATACATATTAAAACACTACATGTATATACATTTTAACTGAGTCGTTAAGTCATCGTTAGTCGTTACATGTAAGTGTTGTTTTGAAACCTTTAGGTTAACGATCTTGTTAAATGTTGTTAACCCAATGTTTATAATAACAAAAGAGATTTTAAATTATTATATTATCATGATATTATGATGTACGAATATCTCTTAATATGATATATATACACTAAATGTCGTTACAACGATAAACGTTACATATATGTCTCGTTTCAAAATCATTAAGTTAGTAGTCTTGTTTTTACATATGTAGTTCATTGTTAATATAATTAATGATATGTTTACTTATCATAATATCATGTTAACTATATATATAACCATATATATGTCATCATATAGTTTTTTTACAAGTTTTAACGTTCGTGAATCACCGGTCAACTTGGGTGGTCAATTATCTATATGAAACCTATTTCAATTAATCAAGTCTTAACAAGTTTGATAGCTTAACATGTTGGAAACATTTAATCATGTAAACATCAATCTCAATTAATATATATAAACATGGAAAAGTTCGGGTCACTACAGTACCTACCCGTTAAATAAATTTCGTCCCGAAATTTTAAGCTGTTGAAGGTGTTGACGAATCTTCTGGAAATAGATGCGGGTATTTCTTCTTCATTTGATCTTCACGCTCCCAGGTGAACTCGGGTCCTCTACGAGCATTCCATCGAACCTTAACAATTGGTATCTTGTTTTGCTTAAGTCTTTTAACCTCACGATCCATTATTTCGACGGGTTCTTCGATGAATTGGAGTTTTTCGTTGATTTGGATTTCATCTAACGGAATAGTGAGATCTTCTTTAGCAAAACATTTCTTCAAATTCGAGACATGGAAAGTGTTATGTACAGCCGCGAGTTGTTGAGGTAACTCAAGTCGGTAAGCTACTGGTCCGACACGATCAATAATCTTGAATGGTCCAATATACCTTGGATTTAATTTCCCTCGTTTACCAAATCGAACAACGCCTTTCCAAGGTGAAACTTTAAGCATGACCATCTCTCCAATTTCAAATTCTATATCTTTTCTTTTAATGTCAGCGTAGCTCTTTTGTCGACTTTGGGCGGTTTTCAACCGTTGTTGAATTTGGATGATCTTCTCGGTAGTTTCTTGTATAATCTCCGGACCCGTAATCTGTCTATCCCCCACCTCACTCCAACAAATCGGAGACCTGCACTTTCTACCATAAAGTGCTTCAAACGGCGCCATCTCAATGCTTGAATGGTAGCTGTTGTTGTAGGAAAATTCTGCTAACGGTAGATGTCGATCCCAACTGTTTCCGAAATCAATAACACATGCTCGTAGCATGTCTTCAAGCGTTTGTATCGTCCTTTCGCTCTGCCCATCAGTTTGTGGATGATAGGCAGTACTCATGTCTAGACAAGTTCCTAATGCTTGCTGTAATGTCTGCCAGAATCTTGAAATAAATCTGCCATCCCTATCAGAGATAATAGAGATTGGTATTCCATGTCTGGAGACGACTTCCTTCAAATACAGTCGTGCTAACTTCTCCATCTTGTCATCTTCTCTTATTGGTAGGAAGTGTGCTGATTTGGTGAGACGATCAACTATTACCCAAATAGTATCAAAACCACTTGCAGTCCTTGGCAATTTAGTGATGAAATCCATGGTAATGTTTTCCCATTTCCATTCCGGGATTTCGGGTTGTTGAAGTAGACCTGATGGTTTCTGATGCTCAGCTTTGACCTTAGAACACGTCAAACATTCTCCTACGTATTTAGCAACATCGGCTTTCATACCCGGCCACCAAAAATGTTTCTTGAGATCCTTGTACATCTTCCCCGTTCCAGGATGTATTGAGTATCTGGTTTTATGAGCTTCTCTAAGTACCATTTCTCTCATATCTCCAAATTTTGGTACCCAAATCCTTTCAGCCCTATACCGGGTTCCGTCTTCCCGAATATTAAGATGCTTTTCCGATCCTTTGGGTATTTCATCCTTTAAATTTCCCTCTTTTAAAACTCCTTGTTGCGCCTCCTTTATTTGAGTAGTAATGTTATTATGAATCATTATATTCATAGATTTTACTCGAATGGGTTCTCTATCCTTCCTGCTCAAGGCATCGGCTACCACATTTGCCTTCCCCGGGTGGTAACGAATCTCAAAATCGTAATCATTCAATAATTCAATCCACCTACGCTGCCTCATATTCAATTGTTTCTGATTAAATATGTGTTGAAGACTTTTGTGGTCGGTATATATAATACTTTTGACCCCATATAAGTAGTGCCTCCAAGTCTTTAATGCAAAAACAACCGCGCCTAATTCCAAATCATGCGTCGTATAATTTTGTTCGTGAATCTTCAATTGTCTAGACGCATAAGCAATCACCTTCGTTCGTTGCATTAATACACAACCGAGACCTTGCTTTGATGCGTCACAATAAATCACAAAATCATCATTCCCTTCAGGCAATGACAATATAGGTGCCGTAGTTAGCTTTTTCTTCAATAACTGAAACGCTTTCTCTTGTTCATCATTCCATTCAAATTTCTTCCCTTTATGCGTTAATGCAGTCAAGGGTTTTGCTATTCTGGAAAAGTCTTGGATGAACCTTCTGTAGTAACCAGCTAGTCCTAAAAACTGGCGTATGTGTTTCGGAGTTTTCGGGGTTTCCCACTTTTCAACAGTTTCTATCTTTGCCGGATCCACCTTAATACCTTCTTTGTTCACTATGTGACCGAGGAATTGAACTTCTTCCAACCAAAATGCACACTTTGAAAACTTAGCGTACAATTCTTCCTTCCTCAATACTTCTAACACCTTTCTCAAATGTTCACCGTGTTCTTGGTCATTCTTTGAGTAAATAAGTATGTCATCAATGAAAACAATGACAAACTTGTCAAGGTATGGTCCACACACTCGGTTCATAAGGTCCATGAACACAGCTGGTGCATTAGTTAAACCAAACGGCATGACCATAAACTCGTAATGACCGTAACGTGTTCTGAAAGCAGTCTTTGGAATATCATCTTCTTTCACCCGCATTTGATGATACCCGGAACGTAAGTCAATCTTTGAATAAACAGACGAGCCTTGTAGTTGATCAAATAAGTCGTCGATTCTCGGTAGTGGGTAGCGGTTCTTGATGGTAAGTTTGTTCAACTCTCGGTAGTCGATACACAACCTGAATGTACCATCTTTCTTCTTGACAAACAAAACAGGAGCTCCCCACGGTGATGTGCTTGGTCGAATGAAACCACGCTCTAAAAGTTCTTGTAATTGGCTTTGCAGTTCTTTCATCTCGCTGGGTGCGAGTCTGTAAGGAGCACGAGCTATTGGTGCAGCTCCTGGTACAAGATCTATTTGAAATTCAACGGATCGATGTGGGGGTAATCCCGGTAATTCTTTCGGAAATACATCGGGAAATTCTTTTGCAATGGGAACATCATTGATGCTCTTTTCTTCAGTTTGTACTTTCTCGACGTGTGCTAGAACAGCATAGCAACCTTTTCTTATTAGTTTTTGTGCCTTCAAATTACTAATAAGATGTAGCTTCGTGTTGCCCTTTTCTCCGTACACCATTAAGGGTTTTCCTTTTTCTCGTATAATGCGAATTGCATTTTTGTAACAAACGATCTCCGCTTTCACTTCTTTCAACCAGTCCATACCGATTATCACATCAAAACTCCCTAACTCTACTGGTATCAAATCAATCTTAAATGTTTCGCTAACCAGTTTAATTTCTCGATTCCGACATATATTATCTGCTGAAATTAATTTACCATTTGCTAATTCGAGTAAAAATTTACTATCCAAAGGCGTCAATGGACAACTTAATTTAGCACAAAAATCTCTACTCATATAGCTTCTATCCGCACCCGAATCAAATAAAACGTAAGCAGATTTATTGTCAATAAGAAACGTACCCGTAACAAGCTCCGGGTCTTCCTGTGCCTCTACCGCATTAATATTGAAAACTCTTCCACGGCCTTGTCCATTCGTGTTCTCCTGGTTCGGGCAATTTCTAATAATGTGGCCTGGTTTTCCACATTTATAACAAACTACATTGGCATAACTTGCTCCGACACTACTTGCTCCGCCATTACTCGTTCCGACACCATTTGTTCCTTTCGTTCTATTAACCCCTGGTCCGTAGACCTCACACTTCGCCGCGCTATGACCATTTCTTTTACACTTGTTGCAAAATTTGGTGCAGAACCCCGAGTGATTCTTTTCACACCTTTGGCATAGTTGCTTCTGATTGTTGTTGTTGTTGTGGTTATTATTGTTGTTGGAATGATTGTTGTAGTTGCTGTTGTTGTTGTTGTTGTTGTTGTTGGGCCGTTTGTTGTAGTTGCGATTGATGTTGCGATTGTTGGGATAATTGTTGCGATTATTGTTGTAATTGCTGTTGTTGTTGTATTGGTGATTCTTATCACCGTTTTCCTCCCACTTTCTTTTGACTTGCTTCACATTGGCCTCTTCAGCAGTCTGTTCTTTAATTCTTTCTTCAATCTGGTTCACTAGTTTGTGAGCCATTCTACATGCCTGTTGTATGGAGGCGGGCTCGTGTGAACTTATATCTTCTTGGATTCTTTCCGGTAATCCTTTCACAAACGCGTCGATCTTCTCTTCCTCATCTTCGAATGCTCCCGGACACAATAGGCACAATTCTGTGAATCGTCTTTCGTACGTGGTAATATCAAATCCTTGGGTTCGTAACCCTCTAAGTTCTGTCTTGAGCTTATTGACCTCGGTTCTGGGACAGTACTTCTCGTTCATCAAGTGCTTGAATGCTGACCACGGTAGTGCGTACGCATCATCTTGTCCCACTTGCTCTAGATAGGTATTCCACCATGTTAACGCAGAACCTGTGAAGGTATGCGTAGCGTACTTCACTTTGTCCTCTTCAGTACACTTACTTATGGCAAACACCGATTCAACCTTCTCGGTCCACCGTTTCAATCCGATCGGTCCTTCGGTTCCATCAAATTCCAAAGGTTTGCAGGCAGTGAATTCTTTGTAGGTGCATCCTACACGATTTCCTGTACTGCTAGATCCAAGGTTATTGTTGGTATGTAGCACAGCCTGTACTGCGGCTATGTTTGAAGCTAGAAAAGTACGGAATTCCTCTTCATTCATATTCACGGTGTGTCGAGTAGTCGGTGCCATTTCCTTCAAAATAGTTAAATGGAACAAGTTAATCATACAGAATATTAAGAGTAGTTAATAGTATTTCGTAGCATAATATGAACTCATTTATAAAAGCTTTTTCTTCATATTAGCGTTTTATAAGTTTAAATTCGGGTAGTACCTACCCGTTAAGTTCATACTTAGTAGCTAATATACAATTCAACTACTACAATTCTATATGAAAAACTGATTATAATAATATTTCGCGTTCAAACTTTTATACAATATTTTACAAACTTACAATACCGCTTATTTTACATAAAGCATGAAATATAGCACACAATAACTTTGATACAAGATAGTTGTGAAGACAATTCTAGCTAGTACACAAGTCGTTCAGCAAAGGCAATAAAGACACGTAATTCATACGTCCAGAAACAAGTCATGCATTCTGGTTTTACTAGGACTACTTCCCATCCTTGGTCTTGTGCAACATAACCGTTATGGCCGTTGATAAGACAGCGTGTTGTAACGTCATCAAAGGGACGAGGGTTACGTAATGTCCAACAGTCCCGTAATAATCTAAAAACCTCATTTCTTACCCCAATTACCGACTCCGTCACTTGTGGAAACGTTTTGTTTAATAGTTGTAGCCCGATGTTCTTGTTCTCACTTTGGTGAGAAGCGAACATTACTAATCCGTAAGCATAACATGCTTCTTTATGTTGCATGTTAGCCGCTTTTTCTAAATCACGAAGTCCAATATTCGGATATATTGAGTCAAAATAATTTCTTAACCCGTTGCGTAAAATAGCATTTGGGTTCCCCGCAATATATGCGTCAAAGTAAACACATCGTAACTTATGGGTTTCCCAATGTGATATCCCCCATCTTTCAAACGAAAGTCTCTTATAAACCAAGACATTCTTGGAACGTTCTTCGAATGTCTTACAAACTGATCTCGCCTTAAATAGTTGTGCTGAAGAATTCTGGCCGACTCTAGACAAGATTTCATCAATCATGTCTCCGGGTAGGTCTCTTAAAATATTGGGTTGTCTATCCATTTTGTGTTTTTAAACTGTAAAATAGACAAGAGTTAGATTCATAAAAAAAAATACTTATTAATACAAGCAATTTTTACATATATCATAAAGCATAAGAACACTATATTCCATATATTACACCACACGAATACAACTATCTTATTCCGACTCGCTCGTTTCTTCTTCTTCGGTTTTGGTTCGTTTTGCCAAGTTTCTAGGGATATATGATGTTCCCCTAATACGAGCCGTCGTTGTCCACATTGGTTTAGAAAAACCTGGTGGTTTAGAGGTTCCCGGGTCATTGTTACAACTTAAGGACTTCGGGGGTTGACGATACATATAAAGTTCATCGGGGTTGGAATTAGATTTCTCTATTTTTATGCCCTTTCCCTTATTATTTTCTTTTGCCTTTTTAAATTCAGTTGGGGTAATTTCTATAACATCATTGGAATTCTCGTCGGAATCCGATTCATCGGAGAATTGGTAATCCTCCCAATATTTTGCTTCCTTGGCGGAAACACCATTGACCATAATTAACTTTGGTCGGTTGGTTGAGGATTTTCTTTTACTTAACCGTTTTATTATTTCCCCCACCGGTTCTATTTCTTCATCCGGTTCCGATTCTTCTTCCGGTTCCGATTCTTCTTCCGGTTCCGACTCTTCTTCCGGTTCCTCTTCGGGAACTTGTGAATCAGTCCACAAATCATTCCAATTTACATTTGACTCTTCATTATTATTAGGTGAGTCAATGGGACTTGTTCTAGAGGTAGACATCTATCACATAATATCAAACACGTTAAGAGATTAATATATCACATAATATTCATATGTTAAAAATATATAGTTTCCAACAAAAATGTTAAGCAATCATTTTTAAAGAAAACACGGTCGAAGTCCAGACTCACTAATGCATCCTAACAAACTCGATAAGACACACTAATGCAAATTTTCTGGTTCTCTAAGACCAACGCTCGGATACCAACTGAAATGTCCCGTTCTTATTGATTAAAAACGTTCCATATTAATTGATTTCGTTGCGAGGTTTTGACCTCTATATGAGACGTTTTTCAAAGACTGCATTCATTTTTAAACAAACCATAACCTTTATTTCATCAATAAAGGTTTAAAAAGCTTTACGTAGATTATCAAATAATGATAATCTAAAATATCCTGTTTACACACGACCATTACATAATGGTTTACAATACAAATATGTTACAACAAAATAAGTTTCTTGAATGCAGTTTTTACACAATATCATACAAGCATGGACTCCAAATCTTGTCCTTATTTAAGTATACGACAGCGGAAGCTCTTAATAATCACCTGAGAATAAACATGCTTAAAACGTCAACAAAAATGTTGGTGAGTTATAGGTTTAACCTATATATATCAAATCGTAACAATAGACCACAAGATTTCATATTTCAATACACATCCCATACATAGAGATAAAAATCATTCATATGGTGAACACCTGGTAACCGACAATAACAAGATGCATATATAAGAATATCCCCATCATTCCGGGACACCCTTCGGATATGATATAAATTTCGAAGTACTAAAGCATCCGGTACTTTGGATGGGGTTTGTTAGGCCCAATAGATCTATCTTTAGGATTCGCGTCAATTAGGGTGTCTGTTCCCTAATTCTTAGATTACCAGACTTAATAAAAAGGGGCATATTCGATTTCGATAATTCAACCATAGAATGTAGTTTCACGTACTTGTGTCTATTTTGTAAATCATTTATAAAACCTGCATGTATTCTCATCCCAAAAATATTAGATTTTAAAAGTGGGACTATAACTCACTTTCACAGATTTTTACTTCGTCGGGAAGTAAGACTTGGCCACTGGTTGATTCACGAACCTATAACAATATATACATATATATCAAAGTATGTTCAAAATATATTTACAACACTTTTAATATATTTTGATGTTTTAAGTTTATTAAGTCAGCTGTCCTCGTTAGTAACCTACAACTAGTTGTCCACAGTTAGATGTACAGAAATAAATCGATAAATATTATCTTGAATCAATCCACGACCCAGTGTATACGTATCTCAGTATTGATCACAACTCAAACTATATATATTTTGGAATCAACCTCAACCCTGTATAGCTAACTCCAACATTCACATATAGAGTGTCTATGGTTGTTCCGAAATATATATAGATGTGTCGACATGATAGGTCGAAACATTGTATACGTGTCTATGGTATCTCAAGATTACATAATATATAATACAAGTTGATTAAGTTATGGTTGGAATAGATTTGTTACCAATTTTCACGTAGCTAAAATGAGAAAAATTATCCAATCTTGTTTTACCCATAACTTCTTCATTTTAAATCCGTTTTGAGTGAATCAAATTGCTATGGTTTCATATTGAACTCTATTTTATGAATCTAAACAAAAAAAGTATAGGTTTCTAGTCGGAAAAATAAGTTACAAGTCGTTTTTGTAAAGGTAGTCATTTCAGTCGAAAGAACGACGTCTAGATGACCATTTTAGAAAACATACTTCCACTTTGAGTTTAACCATAATTTTTGGATATAGTTTCATGTTCATAATAAAAATCATTTTCTCAGAATAACAACTTTTAAATCGAAGTTTATCATAGTTTTTAATTAACTAACCCAAAACAGCCCGCGGTGTTACTACGACGGCGTAAATCCGGTTTTACGGTGTTTTTCGTGTTTCCAGGTTTTAAATCATTAAGTTAGCATATCATATAGATATAGAACATGTGTTTAGTTGATTTTAAAAGTCAAGTTAGAAGGATTAACTTTTGTTTGCGAACAAGTTTAGAATTAACTAAACTATGTTCTAGTGATTACAAGTTTAAACCTTCGAATAAGATAGCTTTATATGTATGAATCGAATGATGTTATGAACATCATTACTACCTTAAGTTCCTTGGATGAACCTACTGGAAAAGAGAAAAATGGATCTAGCTTCAATGGATCCTTGGATGGCTCAAAGTTCTTGAAGCAAAATCATGACACGAAAACAAGTTCAAGTAAGATCATCACTTGAAATAAGATTGTTATAGTTATAGAAATTGAACCAAAGTTTGAATATGATTATTACCTTGTATTAGAATGATAACCTACTGTAAGAAACAAAGATTTCTTGAGGTTGGATGATCACCTTACAAGATTGGAAGTGAGCTAGCAAACTTGAAAGTATTCTTGATTTTATGAAACTAGAACTTTTGGAATTTATGAAGAACACTTAGAACTTGAAGATAGAACTTGAGAGAGTTCAATTAGATGAAGAAAATTGAAGAATGAAAGTGTTTGTAGGTGTTTTTGGTCGTTGGTGTATGGATTAGATATAAAGGATATGTAATTTTGTTTTCATGTAAATAAGTCATGAATGATTACTCATATTTTTGTAATCTTATGAGATATTTCATGCTAGTTGCCAAATGATGGTTCCCACATGTGTTAGGTGACTCACATGGGCTGCTAAGAGCTGATCATTGGAGTGTATATACCAATAGTACATACATCTAAAAGCTGTGTATTGTACGAGTACGAATACGGGTGCATACGAGTAGAATTGTTGATGAAACTGAACGAGAATGTAATTGTAAGCATTTTTGTTAAGTAGAAGTATTTTGATAAGTGTATTGAAGTCTTTCAAAAGTGTATAAATACATATTAAAACACTACATGTATATACATTTTAACTGAGTCGTTAAGTCATCGTTAGTCGTTACATGTAAGTGTTGTTTTGAAACCTTTAGGTTAACGATCTTGTTAAATGTTGTTAACCCAATGTTTATAATAACAAAAGAGATTTTAAATTATTATATTATCATGATATTATGATGTACGAATATCTCTTAATATGATATATATACACTAAATGTCGTTACAACGATAAACGTTACATATATGTCTCGTTTCAAAATCATTAAGTTAGTAGTCTTGTTTTTACATATGTAGTTCATTGTTAATATAATTAATGATATGTTTACTTATCATAATATCATGTTAACTATATATATAACCATATATATGTCATCATATAGTTTTTTTACAAGTTTTAACGTTCGTGAATCACCGGTCAACTTGGGTGGTCAATTATCTATATGAAACCTATTTCAATTAATCAAGTCTTAACAAGTTTGATAGCTTAACATGTTGGAAACATTTAATCATGTAAACATCAATCTCAATTAATATATATAAACATGGAAAAGTTCGGGTCACTACACAAAGGATCCTTGGATGGCTTGAAAGTTCTTGAAGCAGAATCATGACACGAAAATAGTTCAAGTAAGATTTTCACTCGAAATAAGATTGTTATAGTTGTAGAAATTGAATAAAAGTTTGAATATGAATATTACCTTGAATTAGAAAGATAACCTACTGTAAATAACAAAGGTTTCTCGATCTTAGATGATTACTTGGAATGGATTAGAAAGCTTGGAAGTAGACTTGCAAACTTGGAAGTATTCTTGATTTTTATGAAACTATACTTATGGAATTTATGAAGAACACTTAGAACTTGAAGATGGAACTTGAGAGAGATCAATTAGATGAATAAAATTGAATAATGAAAGTGTTTATAGGTGTTTTTGGTCGTTGGTATATGGATTAGATATAAAGGATATATAATTTTGTTTTCATGTAAATAAGTCATGAATGATTACTAATATTTTTGTAATTTTATGAGATATTTCATGCTAGTTGCCAAATGATGGTTCCCACATGTCTTAGGTGACTCACATGGGCTGCTAAGAGCTGATCATTGGAGTGTATATACCAATAGTACATACATCTAAAAACTGTGTATTGTACGAGTACGAATACGGGTGCATACGAGTAGAATTGTTGATGAAACTGAACGAGGATGTAATTGTAAGCATTTTTGTTAAGTAGAAGTACTTTGATATGTGTCTTGAAGTCTTTCAAAAGTGTAAGAATACATATCAAAACACAACATGTATATACATTCTAATGGAGTCGTTAAGTCTTCGTTAGTCGTTACATGTAAGTGTTGTTTTGAAACCTTTAAGTTAACGATCTCAATTAATGTTGTTAACTCAATGTTTATTATATCAAATGAGATGTTAAATTATTATATTATCATGATATTATGATGTATGAATATCTCTTAATATGATATATACATTAAAATATCGTTACAACGATAATCGTTACATATAAGTCTCGTTTCGTAATTCTTGAGTTAGTAGTCTTGTTTTTACATATGTAGTTCATTGTTAACACACTTAATGATATATTTAAATATCATTTTATCATGTTAAATATAGTGTATCAATATCTTAATATGATACATATGTATTTAGTAGACGTTATCATAACGATAATCGTTATATATATCATTCCGAGTTTCTTAACTTAGTAATCTCATTTCTTATGTATATCACACATTGTTAAAATACATAGTGAGATACTTACTCATCATAATCTCATGTCAACCATATATATATATCTATATATACCACAACATGTAGTTTTTACAATTTTGTAACGTTCGTGAATTGCCGGTCAACTTGGGTGATCAATTGTCTATATGAAACTTATTTCATTTAATCAAGTCTTAACAAGTTTGATTGGTTAACACGTTGGAAACATTTAGTCATGTAAATATCAATCTCAATTAATATATATAAACATGGAAAAGTTCGGGTCACTACAGTACCTACCCGTTAAATAAATTTCGTCCCGAAATTTTAAGCTGTTGAAGGTGTTGACGAATCTTCTGGAAATAGATGCGGGTATTTCTTCTTCATCTGATCTTCATGCTCCCAGGTGAACTCGGGTCCTCTACGAGCATTCCATTGAACCTTAACAATCGGTATCTTGTTTTGCTTAAGTCTCTTAACCTCACGATCCATTATTTCGACGGGTTCTTCAATGAATTGAAGTTTTTCATTGATTTGGATTTCGTCCAACGGAATAGTGAGATATTCTTTAGCAAAACATTTCTTCAAATTCGAGACGTGGAAAGTGTTATGTACAGCCGCGAGTTGTTGAGGTAGCTCCAGTTGGTAAGCTACTGGTCTGACACGATCTATAATCTTGAATGGTCCAATGTACCTTGGATTTAGTTTCTTCCGTTTACCAAATCGAACAACGCCTTTCCAAGGTGAAACCTTAAGCATGACCATTTCTCCAATTTCAAACTCTATATCTTTTCTTTTACTGTCCGCGTAGCTCTTTTGTCGACACTGGGAAGTTTTCAATCGTTGTTGAATTTGGATGATTTTCTCGGTAGTTTCTTGTATTATCTTCGGACCCGTAATCTGTCTATCCCCCACTTCATTCCAACAAATCGGAGACCTGCACTTTCTACCATAAAGTGCCTCAAAAGGTGCCATCTCAATACTAGAATGATAACTGTTGTTGTTGGAAAATTCTGCTAACGGTAGGTGTCGATCCCAACTGTTTCCGAAATCAATAACACCTGCTCGTAGCATGTCTTCAAGCGTTTGTATCGTCCTTTCGCTCTGCCCATCAGTTTATGGATGATAGGCAGTACTCATGTCTAGACGAGTCCTCAATGCTTGTTGCAACGTCTGCCAGAACCTTGAAACAAATCTACCATCCCTATCAGAGATAATAGAGACGGGTATTCCATGTCTGGAGACAATCTCCTTCAAATACAATCGCGCCAACTTCTCCATTTTGTCATCTTCTCTCATTGGCAGGAAGTGTGTTGACTTGGTGAGACGATCAACTATTACCCAAATAGTATCATAACCACTTGTAGTCCTTGGCAATTTAGTAATGAAATCCATGGTAATGTTTTCCCATTTTCATTCCGGAATTTCAGGTTGTTGTAGTAGACCTGATGGTTTCTGATGTTCAGCTTTGACCTTAGAACACGTCAAACATTCTCCTACATATTTAGTAATATCGGCTTTCATACCCGGTCACTAAAAGTGTTTCTTGAGATCTTTATACATCTTCCCCGCTCCGGGATGTATTGAATATCTGGTTTTATACACTGTTTAAACGATATGTATATTTGAGAAGAGAAAAATTAATATTTAACATATCTTGAAAATCTATTATTCATAATTTATCGTTGCTCGTAATTGTACATAATATTTTTCAATTTCTTAAACTTACATTTTTTCTTAGTCGTTAATCATATAACCCCAAACACTAAACCTACACCCTATGACATAAGTCATACACACTAAACCCTAGACTATAGAAACTAAACCATCACCCTAAATCTTTAACTCTACACATTGTCCCCACGATGGTAGCATAGTGCTTAGAGCACATGCAACGCAACATATAGTGGAGGTTACGGATTTGAATCCTCGCCTCATGTCCATTTAGGGCATAAGGTTTAGGCTATAGGGTTTAGGCTTTTGCGTTTAAGGATATAGATTAGGGCTTAGAGTATAAAATTTGGATATAGGATTTAGGACTATGTGTAACATCCTCAATCGGGCCTAGTTGTAAGATTACTATTTTGCCCTTAAGTTTGTATTGCGTTATTATATGCTTTTATTTCTATTTAATATTTATTATTATTTAATGATGTGGTTAGGACCAGTTTGTGACAAGGGTCACAGAACATGTTTGTTTATTTAATTTGGACTCCGTTTGGGTTGCCAAATGACGTACGAAAGATATCAGATAACTGATAAATACCCGTGTGTTGTGAGGTGGGGAATATAGCAGCCTTAAGTGATTAAGTGTAGGATAATACTTTCATTTTCCAATTATTCCCAAATATCACCAACCGTACCTAACCTTCATCATACATCAAACACTAATCCTTAAACATTGATCTTGAGCTCAAATTGGTGTTAGAATTGTGTTTGTTATCGTTTACTGAGTCTATCAAGGTAAGTAACATGTGTTTTTGTGTTCAATTCGTTGTTAAATTCATAGTTTTGTGTGAGTTTTGTAAAAAGCTTGAATTTGTGTCAAAACAAGTGATTTAAGTATTGTTATGGTCAAATTGTTGTGGGTTTTGAGTCTATAACAAGTAGTGAACAAGTTGTGGTCGATTTTGGTGTTTAAAATGAGCTCTAGATCGAGATTTGAGGATTTCATCGTGAAGTCCGTAGCCTTTGTTCAGTTTCTGATGAAGATGAACACACTCGGCCGATTGTCGGTCGACAGTCTACCGACTGAGGGTTGAACCGACCAACTGTTGAGTGAACCGACCGACTGAGAATTACCTTCGGCCGATTGATGTATTACCAAATGAATCGACCGACTGGGATGGTCAGTCGACCGGTTGTATCGACAGTCGACCGGTTGTGTCGACAGTCGACCGACTGAGTGTCCAGGGCAGAATATTTTACCTAAGTGTTGATTTTTAGCCGTTATGCTGCCCGTTTGTATTTTGATGTTATGGATGTAAATTTTGAAAGTGTACAAGTGTTAAGCAAAAAATTTTAGCGGATACTTTTTCTGACAAAAAATTATATATTGTGTTATTTGATGTTAACGAACAGAAACTAACTTGTGGATATGTTTTTCTCAGGAGAAAAGGAGAAAGAGAAGGTTCAGTGATTAGATAGCTGAATACCTTCTCGTTTGCTGGTAATCGGTGAGTGGGACTAACTGGAGAATATAGTATATAGAAGCATGTTATATTATGATTGCCATGCTTGTTAGATATACTTATTGTTGTGGTTAGTTAGTTCTTGTGATGACTGCATGTTAGTTGATGCTTGTCTGCTGGAGCCCAGTGCGTCCCTATTGTGTGGTAGCCTCGGTAGGAGAGATCAACCTGCGGGTTGGGTTCCTCTGTGGTAGCCTAGAAAACCGTGGTGTATATATATGTGAATGACGCGTCCGTCGCGTGTGAATTATGTATATACATACGGTGGTGGATGAACTTCTGGTAAGCCCCAGTCCGATCAGCTGGTTGTTAATGGTTTGGCCGAGCCGCCAGAGTCTCTGTAGACGGCACTTGGGTGATGTTTGTGTTAGACTATTGTGACATGATTAGTATAACACTTATGTATGCTATGGCCTGTAGTTAGTCGTACTCACTTAGCTTCGTGCTAATTCCCCTCTATCTCCTCCCTGCAGGTTATTAGCTTTTGTAGATAGTGCTTTTGGGAGAAGACGGGCATGATGATGTTATGTTTGACAGGGTTAACTCTGATGTGGTCTTTTAGAATATGAACCATGTACTTTTGAAAACAGAATGTATTTACGTCTCTTCCTGTTAATATGTAAATTGTTTTAATGACACGTGACATCGGTTTGTACAAATGTCGATATCGTATTTAATTAATATTATGCTTCCGCCACGTATTTATTATATAAAAAAAAATAGCGGTGTCACACTATAAATATTAGAGTTTAGGGTATATAAATAGTAACGGTGATGGTGATTGATCTTTGTGTAAAATGTAATTAATATTTGTTTGTTGTGGTTTGTGGGTTCTAATTCTCTTTTGTCCGACCCTCGTTTTGAATTAAGTTTCTCATATGTTTTTAGATAATACCAGCGTTTGTACAAATTTACATTTACATACTTGTTAAATGTTAAATTTGTTATTGTTATACATTAGTAATAGTAAGAGTAAATAGTACTCCATTCGTCCCATATTAGTTCTATACAACAACACACCGTTTATAAAAGTGATTGTTACATGTATACTTTTTTACTTTATAATTTTACCCGTTACATTTTTATAATACATATTTATTTGTCCTATATGCAAAAAAATAAATGCATAAACGAACTTTACATCCTTATTTTTATATATTTATAGATAGATTATAGATACATTATAGAAGTAAAAAATTAATTTGAACCATTAAAAAAAACACTGAACAATAAAAGATGTCTCAATAGAGAAGTTTCTCCACCTTAGTCCTGGGGTGCCACATCAGCGCCACCTCAGCACTTTCTTCCCAGAACTAATCAGGACTAACTCATGACTAAACACTCTCAACAGTTACACCTTTCTTCCTTATTTTTTAATTATATTTTTTATTTTTGTAAACAATATTTATTTAAATAACACTAAACTTTTATTAAAAATTAAAACAATACAATACTTGAAATTAAAAATTACAAAAAAAATACATTAAAAAATACATTTAAAAAACATTACATTAGAAATGAAGAGAAAATGAAGTGAAATTGTGTGTTTAAAGTGTATAAAATGAGGTGTTTATATAGAGTGTAAAAAATAAAATAAATAAATAAATCCGTTGTCATAGTTGTTACACTTTTTTTTTGTTCTAACGGTCAGTTTTTTTTTTTTTTTTTTTTTTTTTGTTTAATTTTACAACCAAAACATCTGTCCACAAATGTGATTAAAAAGGACGAGCTGGAGAACGATTAGGTGGGCGAGTACCTGGGCGGCTCGCTGCCATCGACACCCAGGAGAGCGGATGGCTGGACGGCCCCCAGAACATGGCCGTTGGGAGCTCTCTAAATTCTTTAGGGAATGAGGGAGTAATGAGTTATGAGGGAAAGCGAAAATCCTCTCTCTTTGAGCGCGAGACAAAAACATAAAATAACGAAAAAAGAGAGGTCTCAGGTAGCCCAATTCTTGCAAGAGGGGCCCTGAGATCCTTGCAAGAGGTCTCATGTTCAATTCTTAGGGTGGCTAGGGAAGGGTTGGAAATAGCCAGGGAGTATTCCTGATAGGTTGCGTACACTAGAGTATGGGGTCGGATTACTCGCCGTTCCCGGGTAACCGAACAGGAAAAAACCTTACAACTCTAACGAAAAAAGAGGGTAAACAAAGGGTATTTTTATTTGGACAAATTTTTTTGCTAATTGGACATTGTGCCAACAATCATTAGCAAATTGTTAATGATTGTTGGCATTTGATTGATATGATAGGTAGATAGATGACATATTAATATTAATATGTAATATTAATATATAGTATAAGGGGATGATTCTCACACACTATTTTTTGATCCTCACACACCCTTTTACCCTATTATTTGGGAGGAGTTCAAGTAAATTGGTGTGTGAGGATAAAAAAATAGTGTGTGAGAATCATCCCCCCGAGTATAATAATAATGTAATAATTATAAAATCATAGTTATTACTAGTATATAAATTTAAATAATAAAAACACACATTTGATTATTAATAAAAACTAATAATATATCATATGATAAACTTTAATTAAATTTAGTACAACAATAAAACAATTAATCACTTATATCACCGCCAAAACTAGTTTTACGAGGGGAAAACTGGGTAAACTGTTGTAAGCGTGACATATAAATTGTTTTCCATGTAGCTGCAGAATCACTAATGTTGCTTTCATGCCAAAAAGGGGTAGTTGGAGGCATTGGGTAATCACCTTGTAATTCCACCGCGACAAAATGCATACCATTATTTACGTGGGCAATTGTAACAACTCTGTGATGTTGAAACTCTTCTGGACCATTCCATAATGGGAAAAAAGTTGTACTTTCTCGCATGCTTAAACAGTGGAAGATTACTCCAAACTTATTGGCAATCAGTATACCACCGTAGGGCATTTTCATCCAGTATCTTGGTGGACAAGGCGACCCAACAAATTCAAGAGATTCTAACAAGGAATCGGCTTCAATGTCAAACATGTTTTTGTAGATAGGAAAATTGTTGTATAGCTCTTCTTTCATTTGATATCGAATATTCTCATAATATTCTTCAAAAAAATCCTAGAGAAACAGCTACTGCCCGGTATTCATAATTTATAATTAATTGAATATTAATATTAAATATAATAATAAATGTAACTACACCATGTTATTACGTCGGGTTATAATCGGGTTATAATAATTTAATAGAAGTAAATAAATGGGGGATGATTCTCACACACACTTTTTTGATTCTCACACACCAATTTAAAGAAATGGAGTATTATTAGAGGAGTAAAAGGTTAAAATAGGTGTGTGAGGATCAAAAAAGGGTGTGTTAGAATCATCCCCTAAATATATACTCCATGAAAACTACTCCGTATAAGGTTATAATAATATACTATACTCCATAAAGCTACTCCTATAAGGTATATATGGTTTTAATAAAAAACTAAAAAATAAAAAATATAAGTGAACGGTAGGTAGAGCTAGTCCCCATTTCTCTCATTTTATCTCTCACGTCCACCTTATCTTCTCTCAAACTCAATTTTCTTTCATTTTCTCTCAACCACAACACCACCACCACCACCACTTCCGCCGCCACCACACCACCACCACTTCCGCCGCCACCACACCACCACCACATGATAAATTAAAAAAGTGATTTAAAATAGGAATAATCCTGAAAAAGTCTGAAAAAACTGAAAAGTGTAAGAATAAGATTCCTTCACATGGTTTTATGGTGGGACCCACATCTAAAAAAATCGTGATCACATGGTTCGAGTTAAAATGCAAGGTCTGAATAGTAGGACTCTAAACAAAACCCTAATTATTCCTCCTAATTTACAGCTCAGCTTAAAATTCACAACACAACTCAACTCAACTCAGCTCGTCATCAACAAAGTCACCACCATTCACCTCACTTGCCTTCACCCACGTCGTCTGATTCTCGCTAAAATATCTACCAACAAAGCTTCGTCGTCTGATTCTGTATTCCGGATACCAGCACTCACCTCGCTCACTTCATTCGAAATCCGGCTAGTTCGTCATCTGAATCTGTAATCCGACCAAAGCTTTTCATTTGTTATGGTAATCTTGCTGTTCTTCATTTTAAAATTTAGTGTTATGAATGGCTGATTACTTGATTATATTCGATTTGATTATGAATTCTAAAGTTGTTAATAAATTCATTCGGAGTTCAGGATAGAAGTATTTGCATCTTTACAAAGATGTCATTATATATTTTTTGTTCTTAACTTTAGTTTGATGATTTATCTACTCCATAATTCCATATCCCCTGGGTTTATCCCTCTATTTCTACCACAAAATTTATCTATTGGTTTTTAGATCTGATATGTAACACACACTAATCACAACTTTGACAGCGAGTTGTTAGAATTTGCTAAATGCTGCAACTTTATTCAAAACCATAAAAGGGGAAGAATCAAGGACATTTGGGTTGTCTCATTTTTGACTAAGAACATACGTTAGGGTTTATAATGAAGAGGTCAGTTGGTCCTAATTTCAGTATTGTGTTTACTGTAGCAGCTACTGCGACACTCTATTTTCGAATTATTGTATCTGGCTACGGTGGCGCCATAGATTTTTCTTACCAAAGTAATGTAAATGACGGGCAGAAGCGATCACAGGTGTTTAATGAGACTAGATTGAGGTTTGCAGCGGTTGATTTAGCTGAAGATTCATTCAGGCAAGATGTCGAACACCTGGTGAGCGGTAATTTTAGAGGAATGGGAAATCGGCGACAGCGGTCTTTTTTTTAACGCCATTTAAACGATAGATTTTTTTTTTTTTTTTTTTTTTTTAAAAGTTAAGTGTCTGCCCAGACAAGGCAAATGCCGCGGCGCGGCTCCTTTTGTCGCGGCGCGACATATAAAGGGTTTTTATCTTATGTTTAGCTGCCTTTCTGTTACCAAAATGCGTTTAATGCCGCGGCGCGACACCAAATGCGCTGCGCGACATAACCCACGAACTGGCACCAACCTGCAACTTATTAACAAAATCACACTTTACCCAATTCAATAGCTCAAAACACATTTTTAACATCACAATATATAATCAAACTTAGTAAATCAGTTTCTTACACCATTGAACATCACAAAGATCATTTTAACCACGAAAACGTGTTCTCGCATTTCAAATTCATCATTTGGTCCCAAAAGCTTAACGACAACATAAATGACAATTACAAAAGACTCGGCGTTGATAAGCGGTACCAATAGAGCTTGATTCAAAAAGAGACTTGCATTACCACTTACTCTAATGCCAATGCTCCTCTAGCCTCAAACGGGTTCCTTGCCTTCTCGATGACCTTTTGTTCCTAAAAACATAAACAACACGGGGGTAAGCTTTTACACTTAGTGAGTTATAGGCGAATAATATAACATAGTACATTGGGCATAACAATCACATTACTTGTCTTTCAACCTAACGGGTGCTTACTTACATTCGGATCCGACTAATCACTTACCATAGACATAACTTACTAGGCCAACCCTAGTAATTATGTCTAAGCTAACCATAGGCATACTCTTATGCCTAAGCTACTTTAACCACATTTCAATCTTACATATACACATAGACACCCAAAGTGTCTAAGCTAAACCATCCATAGACAAGATTACTAGCAATGTAATAATCTTGCCTAAGCTAAATATCAACCATAGATACAATTATTAGGTGAACCTAATACTTCTATCTAAGCTACTCAACTAGTGCACTTAGTCGTTACTCTCTTGCACGGATGCAATCCGAGAACACTAAGCCACTCTTGACCCGCCTATATTACTCCCTATAAACTCACCTTGATTAAACGGATTTTCTTGATCACTTGAGGCTCCTTTACCTTGATTAGCACCTATACATGAGCTAATCTCATCAATAACATTACTCAATCAAAAATCACAACATGTAATTCTTTCAAATATTCCATTAAACATCAAAATGTGCATACATCCATTTTCATTACTAGCAACCCTAATCCATCAATTATTCAAATTCCATTACTTACAACAATACAACATTTCATGTATAAACTTTCTTCTTCAAAAATTTCAACGAAAACAAATAAACTTTTCATTGAGGCATTTCATCAAACACCTAGTGTGCATGGCTTGATTCTAAGCTAGAACATCATCAAATTCACCATCTTCATATCACAAACACAAAATGCAAGTTCATACATGAACTTACTTCCAAAATCACTAACAAATTCGTTCTAAATCATTCAAGTGTGCACAATTTCAACAAACAACAACTTTTAAGCTAGAGATTCATCACAAACACTCAATATTAGTGATACATAGTCATAAACATTCATACCTTGCCTTTAGGGATTCAAGAACCCTAATTGTGCACAAAGAAGATAAAATTGAAGATTTAAAGCTTGTTAGGATGATTAGAGTACTCTAGATTTCACTAATCTTCACTTGCATGCACACAATTTCAACAATGGAAGACTCCTTCTTCTTCTTCTTGTGTATGTCGACACACACACATAAACCACGCTCTCTGATTATTTATTTTTACAACTGATCATGATTTATCAGTATTTTTTATCTTTTTAATTGATTAACTTTGTCAAATTGGCACTTTCTACCCTCCCCACCAAAACTATAATGAGGGAGGTCCTTAATCCTAACTTTGCATCTTAAGTCCCTTCCAGCTTAACTAACAAACTTAACTCTTGTCCATTTATTTATATTAAATCATAACTTTCATGTACATAATAATAAAATTATATAAAATAATACCTTAATTAAATTGGGGTATTACAACTCTCCCCCTCTTGGATTGTTCGCGTCTTCGCGAACCATTCTTGATGCAACGATGGATAATACTTTATAAGCCATTCTTCGGGTTCCCATGTACATTCGGAACCCTTTCTAAATTGCCATAACACTTTCAATAATAAAACCGACTTATTCCTCAATTGCTTAACCTTTTGATCCAAAATCTTTATTGGCTTTTCCGCATATCTTAACTTATCATCAACCTCAATCTCATCCAATGGAACATAAGTTGATTCATCCGCCAAACACTTTCTTAATTGTGACACATGAAACGTGTCGTGAATATTACTCAATTCATCGGGCAAGGCCAAACGATAGGCTACCTTCCCGACTTTTGCAACTATCTCAAATGGTCCCACAAATCTTGGACATAATTTTTCCCTTTTTCTAAAACGAATGATACCCTTCCACGGGGAAACTTTAAGCATTACTTTATCGCCCACTTGAAATTCTATCGGTTTCCTTCTTTTATCCACATAAGACTTTTGTCGATCTTGTGCCGCTTTCATTCTTTCACGAATTTGATCTATCATTTCGGTGGTTTGTTGTACAACTTCCGTGCTTCCTAATTCCCTTTGACCCACTTCACCCCAACATATTGGAGTTCTACATCTCCTTCCATACAACATCTCATAAGGCGCCATTCCGATTGTAGAATGATAACTATTATTATACGAAAATTCAACTAAAGGTAAGTGAGTATCCCAACTACCACCAAAATCAATGACGCACGCCCTTAACATATCCTCAAGAGTTTGTATAGTTCGCTCACTTTGACCATCCGTCTGTGGGTGAAACGCGGTACTCGCATGCAACTTAGTGCCCATCTCTTCTTGAAACTTTCTCCAATAACGTGAGGTAAATCGAGTGTCACGGTCCGAAACAATGGAGACCGGTACTCCATGTCTTGCAACAACCTCTCTCATATACAATTTAGACATTGCTTCTGACGATGAAGCTTCTCTTATTGCCAAAAATAACGCGCTCTTAGTCAGTCTATCAACAATAACCCAAATGGCGTCGTGTTGTCGAGGAGTCTTAGGCAACTTAGTCACTAAATCCATTGTAATGTGTTCCCATTTCCAAACCGGTACTTCTAATGGTTGCATCTTACCGTAAGGCATTTGATGATCGGCTTTAACTTGAAGACAAGTAAGACATTTATGCACATACTTAACTATATCCCTCTTCATTCCCTGCCACCAATAGTCTTTCCTTAGATCTCTATACATTTTCGTAGCACCGGGGTGAATCGAATACTTAGATTTGTGAGCTAAGTCAAGGAGCTCACTCCTAACATCACTTTGTAAAGGTACCCAAATTCTTCCATATCTAAGCCTCAAACCACGAGAATCTACCACAAAATCATCAACTTGCCCCTTGATCCTTTCTTTTCTCACGTTTTCGGGGAATAAAGCTTCACCTTGTGCTACTCGGATACTATCAAATATTTGAGGTGATATTACCATAGCCAAACTTGTTATCTTAATCGGTTGGTGACTCGACTTCCTACTAAGAGCATCCGCCACCACATTAGCCTTCCCGGGGTGATACAAAATTTCACAATCATAATCTTTCACCAAGTCGAGCCCTCTCCTTTGCCTATCATTTAAATCTCTTTGATCGAATAAATACTTCAAGTTCTTATGATCGGTATAAATAGAGAACTTAACACCATAAAGATAATGACGCCAAATTTTCAAAGCAAAAATCACGGCCGTTAATTCTAAATCATGGGTGGGATAACGCTTTTCATGTTCCTTCAATTGTCGGGAAGCATAAGCTATGACTTTTCCATTTTGCATTAACACACACCCTAAACCTTTCTTAGAAGCATCGCAATAAACCGTCATATTCTCATTCCCTTTCGGTAAAACTAGTATAGGAGCTTGAACAAGTTTCTCCTTAAGGAGTTGAAACGCTTGTTCTTGTTTTTCTTCCCATCTCCATGGCACACTTTTACGAGTCAACTTTGTGAGTGGGGTTGGCTATTCTAGAAAAATCTTGTATAAACCGTCGATAATACCCCGCTAAGCCTAGAAAACTCCCAACTTTGGTGGGGTTCGTAGGTGGTTCCCATCTCATTATCGCCTCAATCTTTACCGGATCAACACAAATACCCTTCTTATTAATGACATGTCCCAAAAATTGGACTTCACGAAGCCAAAACTCGCATTTAGAGAACTTAGCAAACAACCTTTCTCTTCTTAAAGCCTCTAGTACTTAACGTAAATGCACCGCATGCTCCTCTTCCCCTTTAGAATACACCAAAATATCATCAATAAATACAATCACAAACCTATCGAGCATCGGCCGACAAACCCTATTCATCAAATCCATAAACGCGGCCGGAGCGTTAGTCAACCCAAAAGGCATAACCACGAATTCATAATGACCATACCTCGTACGAAAAGCCGTTTTAGGGATATCTTCTTCCCTCACCTTTAATTGATGATAACCCGACCTTAGATCTATTTTTGAAATGAAACATGCACCTTGTAATTGATCAAACAAATCATCTATCCTCGGCAATGGATATTTATTCTTAATAGTGACCTTATTCAATTCACGATAATCTATACACATTCTCATTGTCCCATCCTTCTTTTTCACAAACAAATCCGGAGCTCCCCAAGGTGAGCTACTAGGACGTATAAAACCCTTATCTATCAAATCTTGTAGTTGAGTCATCATTTCTCTCATTTCCGACGGGGCTAATCGATAAGGAGCTTTGGCAATTGGCGTGGCTCCGGGAATCAAATCTATTCTACACTCTACCTCTCGTTCGGGAGGTGCACCGGGTAACTCATTCGAAAATACATCCGGAAACTCATTAACTATCGGTACATCACTTATTTCGACAACCTTCTTCGAATTATCAACCACATGTGCCAAGAACGCACAACACCCATGAGACAAAAATCTTTTAGCCCTAGCATACGTGCATATAGGAATAGCACGCCTAGCCCGTTCCCCATAAATCCATATAACTTTCCCACTTGGTGATTGAACTAACACAATTTTCTTACGACACAAAATTATCCCTTCATTGTCATCTAACCAATCCATTCCCACAATTACTTGAAATTCTCCCATATGCATGGGTATCAAATCTATGACAAACTTTTCATCATCCAAAATAATTTCACATCCCTTAATGATACTATACACCATAACGGTTTTATTATCCGCTATCTCAACCTCTAAAGGATGCTCTAACATACTTGTAGTCATGTTAAAATGTTTACAAAAAGAATAAGAAACAAACGACCGCGTAGCACCGGAATTAAACAAAAATGCGCAGGTAAAGAGTTTACAATAAAGGTACCTGACACCACATTTTGGGACTCCTTCGCTTCAAGTGCGGTAATCTGATGAGCTCGGGCTCTTGGTCGGCTTTCACTAGTCTTTGGTTCCGTTTTAACCTCTTTCTTAACACTACCACTTGCCAAGTCTTTCTTATACTTCGGACACTCGGCTTGAAAATGACCCTTTTCAAAACAATAGTAACATTGTTTTCCCTTCTTAGGACACTCGGCGGCTCTATGACCCGGCTTCCCACATGAATAACAATCGGTAGTACCCGCTTTACACTCACCCGCATGATTCTTACCACATCTATTACATGACTTCACTTCTTTACCACCACTCTTTCCCGACATGAAACCCCCTTTTGACTTGTGAGGAGATTCGGAATTAAACTTCCCCTTCTTCGGGCTCATACGTTGTGTTGACTTTGAATCTTGATCTAACTTTTGCTTAAATACGGCTTTCTTCCTAAGTTCATGTTCCCTCACAAGAGCCCTATTCATCATTTCGGCTAAGGTCTTATACGTGCTCTTATCGATAAACTCACTTATTTCGGGGTTTAACTTCTCGTGATAGTGATCCATCATCAACTTAGGACTTGACACAAAGTCCGGGCAAAACCGGGACTTATCATTAAACTCGGCATTAAACTCGGTCACCGATTTACCTCCATGTTCGATATTCATAAATTCGGATTTCAACCTACTAACTTCGGCGGGTGGAGCAAATTGAGTCATAAACATTTCACGAAACTTTTCCCACGAAAAACTTGTTGCCACATCTCGCCCATGTGACTTAACTATGAAATTCCACCATTCATAACCACTTCCCTTCATTTGATGAGCCGCGTAAATTACTTTTAAATGCTCGGGGCATTCACACAACATAAAAGTTTCCTCAATCTCATCAATCCACCTTTGACTAACAATTGGGTCAACCTTACCATGAAACTCCGGTGGATGACAATTAGCAAAATTCTTATACTCAAAACGACCATCTTTTCTTCTTGGGGCTTCTACTTCTTCCTGTCTCACCCCACTCCCCCCTTCTCCTCTTAAGGTAGGATTATTGGTCATGAGAGTCTTTAACTTTTCATCCAATTGGTCATTTATCAACGTCTTTATCTTCTCTAAGAGGGTTGGGGTGTATCGTATCAAAGCTTGTCCTATTTGTCCCGATATATCGTTTGGCATAGTAACCTCATCGGATTCATTTTGTGAGCCTTCAATAGACTCCATTGATGGGGTGTGGATGTACTCATCGTCCTCATCATTACCTCTATTCGGGAACACAATAGCCATTCTGAAACATTACATTCAACTCATTAGTTTAAATACATGTATCATTATTTATCATAACGAAGTAACGACAATGGCCTGTTATCATTACACCATCTTATTACGCATTTAATCCATTATGACCCATGACTAATGAGTATTAAACTCCTTACTTAAATCAACCATGATCTTAGCATTACACTACAAGTCTCGTCAACGACTCTATCCTATGGAGCATGGCACAATCATTCGACCTTAACATTCATGCAAGTCCTATACCGCTTATCCTTTAACAACAATGGTTTAAGCCTAGATAATCCCTATCGTGGGTTATCCAAGTCCCTTAGACCACAGCTCTAATACCAACTTTTAAAGCCATTTAAACGATAGATTTTTTTTTTTTTTTTTTTTAAAGTTAAGTGTCTGCCCAGACAAGGCAAATGCTGCGGCGCGGCTCCTTTTGTCGCGGCGCGACATATAAAGGGTTTTTATCTTATGTTTAGCTGCCTTTCTGTTACCAAAATGCGTTTAATGCCGCGGCGCGACACCAAATGTCGCGGCGCGACATAACCCACGAACTGGCACCAACCTGCAACTTATTAACAAAATCACACTTTACCCAATTCAATAGCTCAAAACACATTTTTAACATCACAATATATAATCAAACTTAGTAAATTAGTTTCTTACACCATTGAACATCACAAAGATCATTTTAACCACAAAAACGTGTTCTCGCATTTCAAATTCATCATTTGGTCCCAAAAGCTTAACGACAACATAAATGACAATTACAAAAGACTCGGCGTTGATAAGCGGTACCAATAGAGCTTGATTCAAAAAGAGACTTGCATTACCACTTACTCTAATGCCAATGCTCCTCTAGCCTCAAACGGGTTCCTTGCCTTCTCGATGACCTTTTGTTCCTAAAAACATAAACAACACGGGGGTAAGCTTTTACACTTAGTGAGTTATAGGCGAATAATATAACATAGTACATTGGGCATAACAATCACATTACTTGTCTTTCAACCTAACGGTTGCTTACTTACTTTCAGATCCGACTAATCACTTACCATAGACATAACTTACTAGGCCAACCCTAGTAATTATGTCTAAGCTAACCATAAGCATACTCTTATGCCTAAGCTACTTTAACCACATTTCAATCTTACATATACACATAGACACCCAAAGTGTCTAAGCTAAACCATCCATAGACAAGATTACTAGCAATGTAATAATCTTGCCTAAGCTAAACATCAACCATAGATACAATTATTAGGTGAACCTAATACTTCTATCTAAGCTACTCAACTAGTGCACTTAGTCGTTACTCTCTTGCACGGATGCAATCCGAGAACACTAAGCCACTCTTGACCCGCCCATATTACCCCCTATAAACTCACCTTGATTAAACGGGTTTCCTTGATCACTTGAGGCTCCTTTACCTTGATTAGCACCTATACATGAGCTAATCTCATCAATAACATAACTCAATCAAAAATCACAACATGTAATTCTTTCAAATATTCCATTAAACATCAAAATGTGCATACATCCATTTCCATTACTAGCAACCCTAATCCATCAATTATTCAAATTACATTACTTACAACAATACAACATTTCATGTATAAACTTTCTTCTTCATAAATTTCAACTAAAACACATAAACATTTCATTGAGGCATTTCATCAAACACCTAGTGTGCATGGCTTGATTCTAAGCTAGAACATCATCAAATTCACCATCTTCATATCACAAACACAAAATGCAAGTTCATACATGAACTTACTTCCAAAATCACTAACAAATTCGTTCTAAATCATTCAAGTGTGCACAATTTCAACAAACAACAACTTTTAAGCTAGAGATTCATCACAAACACTCAATATTAGTGATACATAGTCATAAACATTCATACCTTGCCTTTAGGGATTCAAGTGTAGTGACCCGAACTTTTCCATGTTTATATATATATTAAATGAAATTGTTATTTACATGATTAAGTGTTTCAAACATGTTAAGACTTGATTAATTGAAATAGGTTTCATATAGACAATTGACCACTCAAGTTGACCGGCGATTTACGAACGTTAAAACTTGTAAAAACTATATGATGACATACATATGGATATATATATATATATATATATATATATATATATATATATATATATATATATATATATATATATATATATATATATAGTTAACATGATATTATGATAAGTAAACATATCATTAAGTATATTAGCAATGAACTACATATGTAAAAACAAGACTACTAACTTAATGATTTTGAAACGAGACATATATGTAACGATTATCGTTATAACGACATTTAATGTATATATATCATATTAAGATATATTAATACATCATGATAATGTAATAATTTAACATCTCATTTGATTTAATAAACAATGGGTTAACAACATTTAACAAGATCGTTAACATAAAGGTTTCAAAACAACACTTACATGTAACGACTAACGATGACTTAACGACTCAGTTAAAATGTATATACATGTAGTGTTTTAATATGTATTCATACACTTTTGAAAGACTTCAAGACACTTATCAAAATACTTTTACTTAACAAAAATGCTTACAATTACATCCTCGTTCAGTTTCATCAACAATTCTACTCGTATGCACCCGTATTTGTACTCGTACAATACACAGCTTTTAGATGTATGTACTATTGGTATATACACTCCAATGATCAGCTCTTAGCAGCCCATGTGAGTCACCTAACATATGTGGGAACCATCATTTGGCAACTAGCATGAAATATCTCATAAAATTACAAAAATATGAGTAATCATTCATGACTTATTTACATGAAAACAAAATTACATATCCTTTATATCTAATCCATATACCAACAACCAAAAATACCTACAAACACTTTCATTCTTCAATTTTCTTCATCTAATTGATCTCTCTCAAGTTCTATCTTCAAGTTCTAAGTGTTCTTCATAAATTCTACAAGTTCTAGTTTCATAAAATCAAGAATACTTCAAGTTTGCTAGCTTACTTCCAATCTTTTAGAGTGATCATCCAACCTCAAGAAATCTTTCTTATTTACAGTAAGATATCTTTCTAATACAAGGTAATACTCATATTCAAACTTTGATTCAATTTCTATAACTATAACAATCTTATTTTGAGTGAAAATCTTACTTGAACTTGTTTTCGTGTCTTGATTCTGCTTCAAGAACTTTCAAGCCATCCAAGGATCCTTTGAAGCTAGATCCATTTTTCTCATTTCCAGTAGCTTTATCCAGAAAACTTGAGGTAGTAATGATGTTCATAACTTCATTCGATTCATACATATAAAGCTATCTTATTCGAAGTTTTAAACTTGTAATCACTAGAACATAGTTTAGTTAATTCTAAACTTGTTCGCAAACAAAAGTTAATCCTTCTAACTTGACTTTTAAAATCAACTAAACACATGTTCTATATCTATATGATATGCTAACTTAATGATTTAAAACCTGGAAACACGAAGAACACTGTAAAACCGGACATACGCCGTCGTAGTAACACCGCGGACTGTTTTGGGTTAGTTAATTAAAAACTATGATAAACTTTGATTTAAAAGTTGTTCTTCTGGGAAAATGATTTTTCTTATGAACATGAAACTATATCCAAAAATCATGATTAAACTCAAAGTGGAAGTATGTTTTCTAAAATGGTCATCTAGACGTCGTTCTTTCGACTGAAATGACTACCTTTACAAAAACGACTTGTAACTTATATTTTCGACTATAAACCTATACTTTTTCTGTTTAGATTCATAAAATAGAGTTCAATATGAAACCATAGCAATTTGATTCACTCAAAACGGATTTAAAATGAAGAAGTTATGGGTAAAACAAGATTGGATAATTTTTCTTGTGGTAGCAACGTGAAAATTGGTAACAAATCTATATTAATCATATCCTAGCTAACTTATATTGTATTATACATGTATTCTAATATATTATGTAATCTTGAGATACCATAGACACGTATGCAAATGTTTTGACATATCATATCGACCAATGTGTATATATTATTTGGAACAACCATAGACACTCTATATGCAGTAATGTGGGAGTTAGCTATACAGGGTTGAGGTTGATTCCAAAAATATATATACTTTGAGTTGTGATCTAGCCTGAGACGTGTATACACTGGGTCGTGGATTGATTCAAGATAATATATATCAATTTTTTTCTGTACATCTAACGTTGGACAACTAGTTGTAGGTTACTAACGAGGACAGCTGACTTAATAAACTTAAAACATCAAAATGTATTAAAAGTGTTGTAAATATATTTTGAATATACTTTGATATATATGTACATATTTGTTATAGGTTCGTGAATCGACCAGTGGCCAAGTCTTACTTCCCGACGAAGTAAAAATATATGAAAGTGAGTTATAGTCCCACTTTTAAAATCTAATATTTTTGGGATGAGAATACATGCAGGTTTTATAAATGATTTACAAAATAGACACAAGTACGTGAAATTACATTCTATGGTTGAATTATCGAAATCGAATATGCCCCTTTTTATTAAGTCTGGTAATCTAAGAATTAGGGAACAGACACCCTAATTGACGCGAATCCTAAAGATAGATCTATTGGGCCTAACAAACCCCATCCAAAGTACCGGATGCTTTAGTACTTCGAAATTTATATCATATCCGAAGGGTGTCCCGGAATGATGGGGATATTCTTATATATGCATCTTGTTAATGTCGGTTACCAGGTGTTCACCATATGAATGATTTTTATCTCTATGTATGTGATGTGTATTTAAATATGAAATCTTGTGGTCTATTGTTACGATTTGATATATATATATAGGTTAAACCTATAACTCACCAACATTTTTATTGACGTTTAAAGCATGTTTATTCTCAGGTGACTACTAAGAGCTTCCGCTGTTGCATACTAAAATAAGGACAAGATTTGGAGTCCATGTTTGTATGATATTGTGTAAAAACTGCATTTAAGAAACATATGTCGATGTAATATATTTCTATTGTAAACCATTATGTAATGATCGTGTGTAAACAGTATATTTTAGATTATCATTATTTAATAATCTACGTAATGCTTTTAAAAACCTTTATTAATAAAATAAAGGTTATGGTTGTTTTAAAAATAAATGCAGTCTTTGAAAAACGTCTCATATAGAGGTCAAAACCTCGCAACGAAATCAATTAATATGGAACGTTTATAATCAATATGAACGGGACATTTCAGTTGGTATCCGAGCGTTGGTCTTAGAGAACCAGAATTTTGCATTAGTGTGTCTTATCGAGTTTGTTAGGATGCATTAGTGAGTCTGGACTTCGACCGTGTTTACTTGAAAAATGATTGCTTAACAAATTTTGTTGAAAACTATATATTTTTAACATGTGAATATTATGTGATATATTAATCTCTTAACGTGTTTGATATTATGTGATAGATGTCTACCTCTAGAACAAGTCCCATTGACTCACCTAATAATAATGAAGAGTCAAATGTAAATTGGAATGATTCGTGACTGATTCACAAGTTCCCGAAGAGGAACCGGAAGAAGAGTCGGAACCGAAAGAGGAATCGGAATCGGAAGAAGAATCGGAACCGGAAGAAGAAATAGAACCAGTGGGGGAAATAATAAAACGGTTAAGTAGAAGAAAATCCTCAACCAACCGACCAAAGTTAATTATGGTCAATGGTGTTTCCGCCAAGGAAGCAAAGTATTGGGAGGATTACCAATTCTCCGATGAATCGGATCCCGACAAGGATTCCGATGATGTTATAGAAATTACCCCAACACAATTTAATAAGGCAAAAGAGAACAATAAGGGAAAGAGCATAAAAATAGAGAAATTTGATTCCAAACCCGATGAACTTTATATGTATCGTCAATATCCGTATTTCTTAAGTTGTGACAATAATCTAGGAACCTCTAAACCACCAGGTTTTTCTAAACCAATGTGGAAAACGACGGCTCGTATTAGGGGAACATCATATATCCCTAGAAACTTGGCAAAATGAACCAAAACCGAAGAAGAAGAAACGAGCGAGTCGGAATAAGATAGTTGTATTCGTGTGGTGTAATATATGTAATATAGTGTGCTTATGCTTTATGATATATGTAAAAATTGCTTGTATTAATAAGTATTTTTTTATGAATCTAACTCTTGTCTATTTTACAGTTTAAAAACACAAAATGGATAGACAACCCAATATTTTAAGAGACCTACCCGGAGACATGATTGATGAAATCTTGTCTAGAGTCGGTCAGAATTCTTCGGCACAACTATTTAAGGCGAGATCAGTTTGTAAGACATTCAAAGAACGTTCCAAGAATGCCTTGGTTTATAAAAGGCTTTCGTTCGAAAGATGGGGGATATCACATTGGGAAATCCATAAGTTACGATGTGTTTACTTTGACGCATATATTGCGGGGAACCCAAATGCTATTTTACGCAACGGGTTAAGAAATTATTTTGACTCAATATATCCGAATATAGGACTTCGTGATTTAGAAAAAGCGGCTAACATGCAACATAAAGAAGCATGTTATGCTTACGGGTTAGTAATGTTCGCTTCTCACCAAAGTGAGAACAAGAACATCGGGCTACAACTATTAAACAAAACGTTCCCACAAGTGACGGAGTCGGTAATTGAGGTAAGAAATGAGGTTTTTAGATTGTTACGGGACTGTTGGACATTACGTAACCCTCGTCCCTTTGATGACGTTACAACACGCTGTCTTATCAACGGCCATAACGGTTATGTTCCACAAGACCAAGGATGAGAAGTAGTCCTAGTAAAACCAGAATGTATGAGTTGTTTCTGGACGTATGAATTACGTGTCTTTATTGCCTTTACTGAACGACTTGTGTACTAGCTAGAATTATCTTCACAACTATCTTGTATCAAAGTTATTGTGTGCTATATTTCATGCTATATGTAAAATAAGCGGTATTGTAAGTTTGTAAAATATTGTGTAAAAGTTTAAACGCGAAATATTATTATAATCAGTTTTTTATATAGAATTGTAGTAGTTGAATTGTATATTAGCTACTAAGTATGAACTTAACGGGTAGATACTACCCGAATTTAAACTTATAAAACGCTAATATGAAGAAAAAACTTTTATAAATGAGTTCATATTATGCTACGAGATACTATTGACTACTCTTAATATTCTGTATGATTAACTTGTTTCATTTGACTATTTGAAGGAAATGGCACCGACTACTCGACAAACAATGAATATGAGCGAAGAGAAATTTCGTACCTTTCTTGCTGCTACATACCAACAATAACTCCGAATCTAGCAATGCAGCTAATGGCGCAAGAAATCGTGTAGGATGCACCTACAAAGAATTCACTGTCTGCAAACCTTTGGAATTTGATGGAACCGAAGGATCGATCGGATTGAAACGGTGGACCGAGAAGGTCGAATCGGTGTTTTCCATAAGTAAGTGTACTGAAGAGGACAAAGTGAAGTACGCTACGCATACCTTCACAGGTACTGCGTTAACATGGTGGAATACCTATCTAGAGCAAGTGGGACAAGATGATGCTTACGCACTACCGTGGTCAGCATTCAAGCACTTGATGAATGAGAAGTACCGTCCTAGAACCGAGGTCAATAAGCTCAAGACAGAACTTAGAGGGTTACGAACCCAAGGATTTGATATTACCACGTACGAAAGACGATTTACAGAATTGTGCCTATTGTGTCCGAGAGCGTTCGAAGATGAGGAAGAGAAGATCGACGCGTTTGTGAAAGGATTACCGGAAAGAATCCAAGAAGATATAAGTTCACACGAGCCCGCCTCCATACAACAGGCATGTAGAATGGCTCACAAACTAGTGAACCAGATTGAGGAAAGAATTAAAGAACAAGCGGCTGAAGAGGCCAATGTGAAGCAAGTCAAAATAAAGTGGGAGGAAAACGGTGATAAGAATCACCAATACAACAACAACAGCAATTACAATAATAATCGCAACAACTATCCCAACAATCGCAACATTAATCGCAACTACAACAAATGGCCCAACAACAACAACAACAACAACAACTACAACAATCATCCCAACAACAATAATAACCGCAACAACAACAATCAGAAGCAGCTATGCCAAAGGTGTGAAAAGTATCACTCGGGGTTCTGCACCAAATTTTGCAATAAGTGTAAAAGAAATGGTCATAGCGCGGCGAAGTGTGAGGTCTACGGACCAGGGGTTAACAGAACGAAAGGAACAAATGGTGTCGGAACGAGTAATGGCGGAGCAAGTAGTGTCGGAGCAAGTTATTCCAATGTAGTTTGTTATAAATGTGGAAAACCGGGCCACATTATTAGAAATTGCCCGAACCAGGAGAACACGAATGGACAAGGCCGCGGAAGAGTTTTCAATATTAATGCGGCAGAGGCACAGGAAGACCCGAAGGTTGTTACGGGTACGTTTCTTATTGACAATAAATCTGCTTACGTTTTATTTGATTCGGGTGCGGATAGAAGCTATATGAGTAGAGATTTTTGTGCTAAATTAAGTTATCCATTGACGCCGTTGGATAGTAAATTTTTACTCGAATTAGGAAACGGTAAATTAATTTCGGCAGATTATATATGCCGGAATCGAGAAATTAAACTGGGTAGCGAAATATTTAAGATTGATTTGATACCAGTAGAGTTAGGAGTTTTGATGTAATAGTTGGCATGGACTGGCTGAAGAAGGTAAAAGCAGAGATCGTATGTTATAAAAATGCAATTCGCATTGTACGAGAAGAAGGAGAACCCTTAATGGTGTACGGAGAAAAGGGCAACACGAAGCTACATCTTATTAGTAATTTGAAGGCACAAAAACTGATAAGAAAAGGTTGCTATGCTGTTCTAGCACACGTCGAGAAAGTACAAACTGAAGAAAAGAGCATCAATGATGTTCCCGTCGCAAAAGAATTTCCCGATGTATTTCCGAAAGAATTACCGGGACTACCTCCACATCGATCTGTTGAATTTCAAATAGATCTTGTACCAGGAGCTGCACCAATAGCTCGTGCTCCTTATAGACTCGCACCCAGCGAGATGAAAGAACTGCAAAGCCAACTGCAAGAACTATTAGAACGTGGTTTCATTCGACCAAGCACATCACCATGGGGAGCTCCTGTTTTGTTTGTCAAGAAGAAGGATGGTACATTTAGGTTGTGTATTGACTACAGAGAGTTGAACAAACTTACCATCAAAAACCGTTATCCACTGCCGAGAATTGACGACTTATTTGATCAACTACAAGGCTCGTCGATTTATTCGAAGATCGATTTACGTTCTGGATATCATCAAATGCGAGTAAAGGAGGATGATATTCCAAAAACTGCTTTTAGGACGCGTTATGGTCATTACGAGTTTATGGTTATGCCGTTTGGATTGACTAACGCACCAGCTGTGTTCATGGACCTTATGAACCGAGTGTGTGGGCCATACATTGACAAGTTTGTCATTTTTTTCATCGATGATATACTTATTTACTCAAAGAATGATCAAGAGCACGAAGAACATTTGAGAAAAAGTGCTAGAAGTATTGAGAAAAGAAAAACTGTACGCTAAATTTTCAAAGTGTGCATTTTGGTTGGAAGAAGTTCAATTCCTCGGTCACATAGTGAACAAAGAAGGTATCCAGGTGGACCCGGCAAAGATCGAAACCGTTGAAAAGTGGGAAACCCCAAAAACTCCGAAGCATATACGTTAATTTTTAGGATTGGCTGGTTACTACCGAAGATTCATCCAAGATTTCTCCAAAATAGCAAAACCCTTGACTGCATTAACGCATAAAGGGAAGAAATTTGAATGGAAGGATGAACAAGAGAAGGCGTTTCAATTATTGAAGAAAAAGCTAACTACGGCACCTATATTGTCATTGCCTGAAGGGAATGATGATTTTGTGATTTATTGTGATGCATCAAAGCAAGGTCTCGGTTGTGTATTAATGCAATGAACGAAGGTGATTGCTTATGCGTCTAGACAATTAAAGATTCACGAACAAAATTATACCACGCATGATTTGGAATTAGGCGCGGTTGTTTTTGCATTAAAGACTTGGAGGCACTACTTATATGGGGTCAAAAGTATTATATATACCGACCACAAAAGTCTTCAACACATATTTAATCAGAAACAACTGAATATGAGGCAGCGTAGGTGGATTGAATTGTTGAATGATTACGACTTTGAGATTCGTTACCACCCGGGGAAGGCAAATGTGGTAGCCGACGCCTTAAGCAGAAAGGACAGAGAACCTATTTGAGTAAAATCTATGAATATAATGATTCACACTAACCTTACTACTCAAATAAAAGGAGGCGCAACAAGGAGTTTTAAAAGAGGGAAATTTAAAGGATGAAATACCCAAAGGATCGGAGAAGCATCTTAATATTCGGGAAGACGGAACCCGGTATAGGGCTGAAAGAATTTGGGTACCAAAATTTGGAGATATGAGAGAAATGGTACTTAGAGAAGCTCATAAAACCAGATACTCAATACATCCTGGAACGGGGAAGATGTACAAGGATCTTAAGAAACATTTTTGGTGACCAGGTATGAAAGCCGATATTGCTAAATATGTAGGAGAATGTTTGACGTGTTCTAAGGTCAAAGCTGAACATCAGAAACCATCAGGTCTACTACAACAACCTGAAATCCCGGAATGGAAATGGGAAAATATTACCATGGATTTCATCACTAAATTGCCAAGGACTGCAAGTGGTTTTGATACTATTTGGGTAATAGTTGATCGTCTCACCAAATCAGCACACTTCCTGCCAATAAGAGAAGATGACAAGATGGAGAAGTTAGCACTACTGTATTTGAAGGAAGTCGTCTCCAGACATGGAATACCAATCTCTATTATCTCTGATAGGGATGGCAGATTTATTTCAAGATTCTGGCAGACATTACAGCAAGCATTAGGAACTCGTCTAGACATGAGTACTGCCTATTATCCACAAACTGATGGGCAGAGCGAAAGGACTATACAAACGCTTGAAGACATGCTACGAGCATGTGTTATTGATTTCAGAAACAGTTGGGATCGACATCTACCGTTAGCAGAATTTTCCTACAACAACAGCTATCATTCAAGCATTGAGATGGCGCCGTTTGAAGCACTTTATGGTAGAAAGTGCAGGTCTCCGATTTGTTGGAGTGAAGTGGGGGATAGACAGATTACGGGTCCGGAGATAATACAAGAAACTACCGAGAAGATCATCCAAATTCAACAACGGTTGAAAACCGCCCAAAGTCGACAAAAGAGCTACGCCGACATTAAAAGAAAAGATATAGAATTTGAAATTGGAGAGATGGTCATGCTTAAGGTTGCACCTTGGAAAGGTGTTGTTCGATTTGGTAAACGAGGGAAATTAAATCCAAGGTATATTGGACCATTCAAGATTATTGATCGTGTCGGACCAGTAGCTTACCGACTTGAGTTACCTCAACAACTCGCGGCCGTACATAACACTTTCCACGTCTCGAATTTGAAGAAATGTTTTGCTAAAGAAGATCTCACTATTCCGTTAGATGAAATCCAAATCAACGAAAAACTTCAATTCATCGAAGAACCCATCGAAATAATGGATCGTGAGGTTAAAAGACTTAAGCAAAACAAGATACCAATTGTTAAGGTTCGATGGAATGCTCGTAGAGGACCCGAGTTCACCTGGGAACGAGAAGATCAGATGAAGAAGAAATACCCGCATTTATTTTCAGAAGATACGTCAACACCTCCAACTGCTTAAAATTTCGGGACGAAATTTATTTAACGTGTAGGTACTGTAGTGACCCGAACTTTTCCATGTTTATATATATATTAAATGAAATTGTTATTTACATGATTAAGTGTTTCCAACATGTTAAGCAATCAAACTTGTTAAGACTTGATTAATTGAAATAGGTTTCATATAGACAATTGACCACCCAAGTTGACCGGCGATTCACGAACGTTAAAACTTGTAAAAATTATATGATGACATATATATGGATATATATATATATATAGTTAACATGATATTATGATAAGTAAACATATCATTAAGTATATTAGCAATGAACTACATATGTAAAAACAAGACTACTAACTTAATGATTTTGAAACGAGACATATATGTAACGATTATCGTTGTAACGACATTTAATGTATATATATCATATTAAGATATATTAATACATCATGATATCATGATAATGTAATAATTTAACATCTCATTTGATTTAATAAACAATGGGTTAACAACATTTAACAAGATCGTTAACATAAAGGTTTCAAAACAACACTTACATGTAACGACTAACGATGACTTAACGACTCAGTTAAAATGTATATACATGTAGTGTTTTAATATGTATTCATACACTTTTGAAAGACTTCAAGACACTTATCAAAATACTTTTACTTAACAAAAATGCTTACAATTACATCCTCGTTCAGTTTCATCAACAATTCTACTCGTATGCACCCGTATTTGTACTCGTACAATACACAGCTTTTAGATATATGTACTATTGGTATATACACTCCAATGATCAGCTCTTAGCAGCCCATGTGAGTCACCTAACATATGTGGGAACCATAATTTGGCAACTAGCATGAAATATCTCATAAAATTACAAAAATATGAGTAATCATTCATGACTTATTTACATGAAAACAAAATTACATATCCTTTATATCTAATCCATACACCAACGACCAAAAACACCTACAAACACTTTCATTCTTCAATTTTCTTCATCTAATTGATCTCTTTCAAGTTCTATCTTCAAGTTCTAAGTGTTCTTCATAAATTCTACAAGTTCTAGTTTCATAAAATCAAGAATACTTCCAAGTTTGCTAGCTTACTTCCAATCTTGTAGAGTGATCATCCAACCTCAAGAAATCTTTCTTATTTACAGTAAGATATCTTTCTAATACAAGGTAATACTCATATTCAAACTTTGATTCAATTTCTATAACTATAACAATCTTATTTCGAGTGGAAATCTTACTTGAACTTGTTTTCGTGTCTTGATTCTGCTTCAAGAACTTTCAAGCCATCCAAGGATCCTTTGAAGCTAGATCCATTTTTCTCATTTCCAGTAGCTTTATCCAGAAAACTTGAGGTAGTAATGATGTTCATAACATCATTCGATTCATACATATAAAGCTATCTTATTCGAAGGTTTAAACTTGTAATCACTAGAACATAGTTTAGTTAATTCTAAACTTGTTCGCAAACAAAAGTTAATCCTTCTAACTTGACTTTTAAAATCAACTAAACACATGTTCTATATCTATATGATATGCTAACTTAATGATTTAAAACCTGGAAACACGAAGAACACTGTAAAACCGGACATACGCCGTCGTAGTAACACCGCGGGCTGTTTTGGGTTAGTTTATTAAAAACTATGATAAACTTTGATTTAAAAATTGTTCTTCTGGGAAAATGATTTTTCTTATGAACATGAAACTATATCCAAAAATCATGATTAAACTCAAAGTGGAAGTATGTTTTCTAAAATGGTCATCTAGACGTCGTTCTTTCGACTGAAATGACTACCTTTACAAAAATGACTTGTAACTTATATTTCTGACTATAAACCTATACTTTTTCTGTTTAGATTCATAAAATAGAGTTCAATATGAAACCATAGCAATTTGATTCACTCAAAACGGATTTAAAATGAAGAAGTTATGGGTAAAACAAGATTGGATAATTTTTCTTGTTATAGCAACGTGAAAATTGGTAACAAATCTATATTAATCATATCCTAGCTAACTTATATTGTATTATACATGTATTCTAATATATTATGTAATCTTGGGATACCATAGACACGTATGCAAATATTTTGACATATCATATCGACCCATGTGTATATATTATTTGGAACAACCATAGACACTCTATATGCAGTAATGTGGGAGTTAGCTATACATGGTTGAGGTTGATTCCAAAAATATATATACTTTGAATTGTGATCTAGCCTGAGACGTGTATACACTGGATCATGGATTGATTCAAGACAATATATATCAATTTTTTTCTGTACATCTAACGTTGGACAACTAGTTGTAGGTTACTAACGAGGACAGCTGACTTAATAAACTTAAAACATCAAAATATATTAAAAGTGTTGTAAATATATTTTGAATATACTTTGATATATATGTACATATTTGTTATATGTAACGACCCTGAATTTTCCAACGTTTATTTATTAATAATTATTATTATTAATACGTGTGATTAAACGAATGTACGTTATTACATTTACATATTGCCATGATTGCCCGAACTTGACTTTTAAGTGCCCGAAACGTATTTGTGACACCCGAAACTTTCACGAATAATATTTTTAGATATTATTTACATTCATGATTAAATTTATTGATCATTTTAATTAACTAAGGCTATTAGTTAGTTACTTGGGCTTTAATTGGTTTAACTTGTGATTTATTTGAACTTGGGCTTTGTTAGTGTAATGGACTCATGTTATTGGACTTCCAAGCCCACCCTACATTTTGTAATGGACCATTTAGCCCACTCTTGCAACTTGTAAGCACCATTTAACATGTAACTAGTTAGTTACTTCCTTTAGAATCTTGTTATCATATAATTCCCATGTAAACACACCAAGTAACCAACTTTTGAAGCTTTACATGCTAGAGACCACCAAACAAAGCCCCCCCCTCCCCCTTGTGAGCTGTAGCTGGCCGAAACTTTTAGGCCTTGGGAGTACTTTTTTTGTTTCATTTTATGTAATACTACTTCACTTGTATTCCCTATCATTCAAACACACACTTTACTTGCTTCATTTTCTCTCTTTCTCTCATCTTGTAAGTGACTTGAAACAATTAATTCTCTTCTCTTTTTACTTCTAAAAACTGAATTCTACATCTTCATCATCATCATTCTTTTATTTAAATGTTACTTGTCTTTGATTACTAGTTATTTAAATCATGTTGTTGTTACTTACTTTGTAGTTTCTTGTTACTTAATTACTAGCTTTCAAGAATCAAACTGACTAGTTTGAATTCTTCATTATATCTTGTATTCATCAAGAACACAAGAACTAAACTTACTAGTTTATGTTCTACATATATTGTTTCAAAAGATATAAGTTCATTGTTGTTGAAATCATACTTGTAAGTCATGGAAGTAAACTTAAAGTTTACTTTACTTAAAGATCAACTTTGGTTGAATCTTTAAAGTATGAGCAACCCTTGAACTAATTACTTGTTTAATTAACTTGTTTCTTTATTTTACACTTTAATTTCATGTAGTTTGTTTATATGGTCAAGTACTACAAGTTAGTCTTGATCTCATATCTCTCGAACAAATTAAGTTAACTTTGAAAGTTCAAGAACACACAAACAAGTTTTCTTTAAATAGAACTTTGGATCTAGACTTTTGAGTCTTGGATCTTCAAGATCAAACTAAGAACTATGTTCTACTACTTATGATCTTGATTAGTTAGTTTACTTTCAAGTTTGTAACTTGTTATTAGCTTTAAAGTCCATGTATGTGTTAGATCTAAGACCTTGATGCAACTTTGGTTCATCAAACTTCATACAACTCTTAAGTGAGTTGTGCTTCATGTCTTAGACTTGCACATGGGTTATGATGGTCAAAGGATGAGAACCATGATGAACATCAAGCACCAAGACCACCGGAACCCTTTTAAACTCACTGTTCTGTCCAAAACCTACTGACCTGATGATTCTGGAATAGCCCAGTAGACCTGGGCTGTTCTAACCTTGATTTTTAGATAGAACTTTTCGAGTAGATAACTTTTCATATAGGACTCGTCTTAATCCGAGTTACGGTTTAGGATTTATGGCCCTCCGATCGTTACTATGTCCTTTAACGTTGTGCAGAAATTTCTGACCTACTCGCACTTAGACCGTCGCCACGGTCAAACCAAGACGAGTTTGCTTCTGTAAATTTTACCACACTTAAGGGACTCATAGACGGAGCCATGGACACTGGTCTCACCTTAATTCAGTAAGGGTAGAGGCCGTGGTGACTGACTGAAGTCAGACTTTGTTTTAAACTACTTTCATAAACGAAACTTACCTTATGCCTTTTGTTTAATGATGAATGATGATGACCCTTAAGACCTTAATTACATACTTTTAAACCTATTAAGACGATTTACTGACTTAGTACTATTTGACTTAGGTTGAGGACTTCGGACCTTTTACTTGCACACCTTTCCCGACTACTACTTTACCACTACATATCATTGTGAGTTATAGCATTCCCTTTTTACTTTAACTTATTTTGGGAACTGAGAATACATGCGGATTTTATGTTTTACATACTAGGCACGAGTACTTAAACTTATATATGTGTGGGTTATATAACGGCAGAAACATTCCCTTTAGCTCGGTAACGTTTAATCATTGGTTTATGAACCGTTGAACGCGAATCTTAGATATGGATCCATAGGGTTTGACATCCCCACTCGGGCTAGTCGCGCTAGCAGTCAACGAGTGTTTAATACTTCGTAAACATACGCACTCGCCAAGTATACTTTCAGGGGGTATTTTAAACGTTAAGTTAGTTACCAAGTGCCCACGGTTAACATATACTTTATCATACTGTTTTGAAACGCTCGTTGTAGCACTGAAATCTCGTGGCCTACCTTACATACTGTTATACTTAAACTATAGCTCACCAACCGTTGTGTTGACATTTTTAAGTATGTATTTCTCAGGTGCTTGAGGTTGCTTCCACTGTGTACTAGTCGTGCTGTAGAACCCGCTGCTTAGAGTTGTCCACGCATGAACTACTTTACTTTGCATTCAAACATTCGTACTTTTGAACTATGACTTGTAACGACCATTGTGGTCACGTACACTTATTATTTGCTTCTACTTAGTGAAGCATGCTTTTGAAATGTAAAACATTTGATGTCGGTTATGACATCAGCTTTTTATCATGAATGCAACTTCTTTAATTACAGCATATAGTACTTAACCTTGTAATGATCTTGTTGTTGATGATTCGTACACGATGGTTTTGTACGGGGCATCACATTTGGTATCAGAGCATTGGTTGTAGGGAATTAGGTTGCATTAGTGAGTCTAAGACCGACCCGAGTAGGATTCACTAATAGGACTAATCTACAACTTGCTAGTTTACTTGTTTCCGCTGAACTTACTGCATGCTGCTGCTTACTTTTTCCGCTATATGCTGTATGCTACCTACCTGATTTCACTACTGCATGATGCTACTTGCTTTCGATTGCATGCTACTTTCATACGAATTACTGTTATTGCCATGCTAGTTACCGTTATACATGATTTAAACTGTTGGCCTATTATTTGCTTGCTTTATGACATACTGACATGGAAAATTTATTTTTCCTTGTTCAGATGTCGGATGTTCCACCTGCTGGCATTTTGGGCAGTACAGACTCAGACCCCGTCGCCCTACCTACTGCTACATCTGTTGCTGCTACTGCCGATACACCGGCCCCGACACCCACTAGTGATCCCGGCGCTTCTACTTCCGGAGCTGGTACTAGTGCACCTGCCCCAGTGTCTGCTCCCGGACCCTCGAGGTCGCAGCCCCGCATTGGTGGTATTGAGATCCCCGCGGAGTTCGGGGAATGGCCGTTTCATAACCACATGCGCACGCCTTGCCGACGCACTCCCGACGGACGTTTAGTCGTGATTCCGCCAGGCAGACACCGACAGATGTTGGCCGCCTTCGGACGCTTTGGATTACCAGCTCAGCCACCAGTGTCACCACCACACGATTCGGATGACTCATCATCCGCCGATTCTTCATCATCAGATGACTCCAGCGATGATGAGGATCCTGCTGATAGACCTATTCAGGCACCCTCCACCCCGCCGAAGAAGCGGTACCGTTCCGACGGCACCGTCATTCCAGGGGTGAATGGAGGTCGTGCTTTTACTGACGCTTTTGGCCATTGTCGTAGGGTTACTGCTCGTAAACAAGTTGTGCCATACCCTGCCGACCCACAGATACGTAAGGTTCCCCGTTACGTATTGACTATTCCTGGAACCGTACCACCTAGATTTAGATACGGACCACTTACATCTAGGGACGTACCGTCTACATCCGGAGCCGGACCATCTACATCAGCACCACCGGCACCACCGGCACCACCCGCCCCACCTGCACCGCCTGCCCCACCAGCTCCCTCTAACGAGGAACTGATGAGGGAGATTGAGACTCTCCGAGCTCGAGTCACTGAGCTCGAGGAACAGTTGGCTCGAGGAGCAGTTCACCCGCCTTCACCGTAGGACTTTGTATTTAGATTTCATGATGTAATCTAGTTGTAGTTTCATGTATTTCATATGTATTGTACGAACTTATTCAGATGTATGAAACTTATTATTATTAATGAATGGAACTTTGCGTTATTTAATTCTTGCACGATGTTCTATTTACATTGCTGTACGATGATTCTGTGGTATTTGTACCTAGATGCATTATTTAATAACATGTGATGTTTTGATTCCATGTTGGTTACTATGTACTATATTACTACATATCGAATGCTGGATTTTGACTTGAGTCAAAATTTTTGTTTAGAATACCATGGCTAACGGAAGAACCACACCTACCGCCGCCCAAATTGAGGACATGATCAGCGAACGGGTCGTCGCAGCCCTAGCAGAAAGAAATCTCCAAGCTCCACCGCCACCACCACCAGTTATCCCACCCGTTCGAAATGGGTGTACATACAAGGAATTCCAGAGCTGCAAACCGCATAACTTCAGCGGCACCGAGGGACCAGTTGGTCTCACCAGATGGTTCGAGAAACTTGAATCAGTATTCCGAGTTAGCAACTGTTCGGAGGATAATAAGACCAAGTTTGCATCTTGCACGCTATCAGACGGCGCGCTAACGTGGTGGAACACGTTAGCTCAAGCGAAAGGTATCGATGAGGCGTATGCTACGCCATGGGAGGAATTCAAGGCGGCTATGATTGATGAGTATTGTCCGAGAACCGAAATTCAGAAGATGGAAATCGAATTTATGCAGTTAAAGGCCGTAGGGAACGACCTTAACAGTTACAACCGTAGGTTTTTGGAGTTGGCTCTTATGTGTCCGACCATGGTCACCCCCGAATTCAAGCGCATGGAGAAATACTTCTCGGGACTCCCTAAGTCCATCAAAGGAAATGTCACCTCATCCAAACCACCGAATGTTCCCGAAGCAATGCGCATGGCGCATACTCTCCTGAATCAAATCATCCTTGACGAGCCGGAGAAGGCTAAGTTTGAAGCCGGTAGTAGTGAAAAGAGGAAATGGGACAACAACCATAACAACCACAACAACCACAACAACAATAACAACAACACGGGTAGAAACTATGATCAAAACCCGGCGAAGCGACATGAAGGGTTCAGGCAAAACAACAACAACCCCAACCCCAACAACAACAACTCCAACCCGAACTACAAAGGCACGCTACCACAATGCAAGAGGTGCTACAAGCACCACACCGGGTATTGTAATGCTGTTTGTGAGAAGTGCAAGAAGAGCGGGCACATCGGTAGAGACTGCAAGACTACCACGATGACAGGGAGGCCGAACACCAACGGGCCGAAAAAGGGTTACGAATGCGGGCAGACGGGCCATTTCAGAAACGAGTGCCCGAACAAACGAAAGGATGGCGGACCACCGCGTGCTAGAGCTTTTAATGTTAATGCAAGGGATGCACGCGATAACCCCGACTTGGTGACAGGTATATTCACAATCAATAATCTTTTAGCTTCTGTCTTGTTTGATACTAGTGCGGATAGAAGTTATGTATGTAGACATTTTTGCGATAAGATTAATTGGTCATTAGTCCCATTAAAAGAAAGTATGCTTGTCGAGGTCGCAAATGGAAAACTTGAAAAGGTTGACCATATTAGTCGTGGAGCTATTATCAACGTAGCTGGTGCAGATTTCGAAATTGATTTGATACCTATTAAACTGGGAAGTTTTGACGTAATCGTCGGTATGGATTGGTTGAGTAAGATAAAGGCCGATATTATCTGTGGAGATAAAGCACTTCGCATACCACAAGGAGATGGCGAACCACTGGTTATCTATGGAGAGAGATGTACCTCGAAGTTGAACCTCATTAGTTGCATGAAAGCGCAAAAGATTATGAAGAAGGGACGTTTTGCTGTCCTAGCACATGTGAAAGCAGTAGAAACTGAGGTAAAGAGCGTGAACGACGTTCGAATTGTGAACGAATTTTCCGATGTCTTCCCAGAGGAATTGCCTGGATTGCCGCCGCAGAGATCCGTAGAGTTTCAGATTGACTTAGTGCCAGGAGCTGCACCTGTAGCTCGCGCACCTTATAGACTTGCACCTTCCGAGATGCAAGAATTACAGAGTCAACTACAAGAGCTACTTGACCGGGGATTTATCCAACCAAGTTTCTCGCCTTGGGGCGCACCGGTTCTGTTTGTGAAGAAGAAGGATGGATCCTTTCGTATGTGTATCGACTACCGTGAGCTCAACAAATTGACTATCAAGAATCGGTATCCTCTTCCACGAATTGACGATCTTTTTGACCAACTACAAGGATCGAGTGTCTACTCAAAGATCGATTTGCGATCCGGTTATCACCAGTTGAGGGTGAAGGAAAGTGACGTGATGAAAACTGCATTCAAAACCCGCTATGGTCATTATGAGTTTCTGGTGATGCCATTCGGTTTGACAAATGCACCTGCCGTGTTCATGGACCTCATGAATCGTGTCTGCAAGCCTTACTTGGACAAGTTTGTTATCGTCTTCATAGATGATATCCTCATCTACTCTAAGAGCAAAGAAGAACATGAGCAACACCTCCGATTAGTGCTTGAACTCTTAAGACAAGAGCAACTTTACGCCAAATTCTCCAAGTGTGAATTTTGGTTGAAGGAAGTACAATTTTTGGGTCATGTTGTAAGCGACCAGGGTATCAAAGTTGATCCCGCCAAGATTGAAGCCATCAGCAAGTGGGAGACCCCCACTACTCCGACGCATATTCGCCAATTCCTAGGTCTCGCCGGTTATTACCGAAGATTCATCGAAGGATTTTCTCTGATTGCGCGTCCTTTGACCGCGCTGACTCACAAGGGCAAGAAGTTCATTTGGGAACCCGCACACGAATCAGCATTTCAAACTTTGAAGAAGAAGTTAACCTCCGCACCTATCCTATCACTTCCTGAAGGCAGTACGACTTTGTTGTTTATTGTGATGCATCGAAGAGTGGTTTTGGTTGTGTACTGATGCAACGATCAAAGGTTATTGCCTATGCCTCCCGCCAATTGAAGATTCACGAGCAGAACTACACTACACATGATCTTGAACTTGGAGCCGTGGTCTTTGCGCTCAAATTGTGGAGACATTATTTGTATGGAACTAAGAGCACTATCTTCACCGATCACAAGAGTCTCCAGCACATCTTCGATCAGAAGCAACTGAATATGAGACAGCGTCGATGGATCGAGATGCTCAACGACTACGATTGTGAACTCCGTTATCACCCTGGCAAGGCCAATGTTGTAGCTGACGCTTTAAGCCGAAAGGAGAGGACGACACCTCTTCGTGTTAGGGCTCTGAACATCACCATTCATTCGAACCTCAACAACCAGATCAGAGTAGCCCAAGTTGAGGCTCTCAAAGAGGAGAACATATCTCACGAACATCTGAACATACTTGTCTCTCGATTCGAGGTTAGGGAGTCTGGACTCCGATGTTATGCCAGAAGAATTTGGGTACCTTATTATGGAGATCTACGAAACCTGATACTTGATGAAGCACATAAATCGAGATATTCAATTCACCCCGGTGCGGGCAAGATGTACCACGACCTTAAAGAACAGTATTGGTGGCCGAATCTTAAGAAGGACGTTGCGACTTATGTTGGTAAGTGTTTGACTTGCTCAAAGGTTAAAGCCGAGCATCAGAGACCTTCTGGTTTACTTCAGCAACCAGAGATCCCACAATGGAAGTGGGAAAGGATAACAATGGATTTCATTACTAAGCTACCAAAGACCGTGGGCGGATACGATACTATTTGGGTTATTGTTGACCGCCTTACCAAATCTGCACACTTTCTAGCGATGAAGGAAACTGATACAATGGAAAGACTTGCTCAATTATACATTAAGGAAGTTGTATCACGACACGGTGTACCTTTATCGATCATCTCAGATCGCGATCCCCGTTTTGCTTCCAGATTTTGGCGTTCCTTGCAAGAAGCCATGGGAACTCGTCTTGACATGAGTACTGCTTATCATCCTCAGACTGACGGGCAAAGTGAACGAACGATTCAGACCTTGGAGGACATGCTGCGTGCATGTGTCATTGATTTTGGAAAGGCCTGGGAAAGACATTTGCCACTCGCCGAATTCTCGTACAACAACAGTTATCACTCTAGCATTAATGCTGCACCTTTTGAAGCATTGTATGGCCGTAAGTGCCGATCTCCTATTTGTTGGGCCGAAGTAGGCGAAAAGCAAATCACCGGACCCGAGGTAGTCCACGAAACCACGGAGAAGATTGCTCAGATTCAAGCTAGACTCAAGACTGCCCGTGATCGTCAAAAGAGTTATGCCTATCTTAAACGTAAAGACTTTGAATTCAACGTTGGTGATCGTGTAATGTTAAAGGTTGCACCTTGGAAAGGTGTGATCCATTTTGGAAAACGTGAAAAGTTGAACCCACGATACATTGGTCCTTTCGAGATCTTGGAACGTGTTGGACCAGTTGCATACCGTTTGGATCTACTAGCACAATTGAGCTCAGTTCATCCTACCTTCCATGTATCGAACTTGAAGAAGTGTCTTGCTGCACCCGAACTTATCATACCATTGGAAGAACTTACCATTGACGACAAACTCCACTTTGTGGAGGAACCTGTTGAAATTATGGATCGTGAGATCAAAACTTTGAAACGCAACAAGATTCCGATTGTACGAGTACGATGGAATGCCAAACGAGGACCCGAGTTTACTTGGGAGCGAGAGGATCAAATGATGCGAAAGTATCCTCACCTTTTCCCGACTCCTCCATCCACCTCAGCTTAAATTTCGGGACGAAATTTTCTTTAACAGGTGGGTAATGTAACGACCCTGAATTTTCCAACGTTTATTTATTAATAATAATTATTATTAATACGTGTGATTAAACGAATGTACGTTATTACATTTACATGTTGCCATGATTGCCCGAACTTGACTTTTAAGTGCCCGAAACGTCTTTGTGACACCCGGAACTTTCACGAATAATATTTTTAGATATTATTTACATTCATGATTAAATTTATTGATCATTTTAATTAACTAAGGCTATTAGTTAGTTACTTGGGCTTTAATTGGTTTAACTTGTGATTTATTTGAACTTGAGCTTTGTTAGTGTAATGGACTCATGTTATTGGACTTCCAAGCCCACCCTACATTTTGTAATGGACCATTTAGCCCACTCTTGCAACTTGTAAGCACCATTTAACATGTAACTAGTTAGTTACTTCCTTTAGAATCTTGTTATCATATAATTCCCATGTAAACACACCAAGTAACCAACTTTTGAAGCTTTACATGCTAGAGACCACCAAACAAAGCCCCCCCTCCCCCTTGTGAGCTGTAGCTGGCCGAAACTTTTAGGCCTTGGGAGTACTTTTTTTGTTTCATTTTATGTAATACTACTTCACTTGTATTCCCTATCATTCAAACACACACTTTACTTGCTTCATTTTCTCTCTTTCTCTCATCTTGTAAGTGACTTGAAACAATTAATTCTCTTCTCTTTTTACTTCTAAAAACTGAATTCTACATCTTCATCATCATCATCATTCTTTTATTTAAATGTTACTTGTCTTTGATTACTAGTTATTTAAATCATGTTGTTGTTACTTACTTTGTAGTTTCTTGTTACTTAATTACTAGCTTTCAAGAATCAAACTTACTAGTTTGAATTCTTCATTATATCTTGTATTCATCAAGAACACAAGAACTAAACTTACTAGTTTATGTTCTTCATATATTGTTTCAAAAGATATAAGTTCATTGTTGTTGAAATCATACTTGTAAGTCATGGAAGTAAACTTAAAGTTTACTTTACTTAAAGATCAACTTTGGTTGAATCTTTAAAGTATGAGCAACCCTTGAACTAATTACTTGTTTAATTAACTTGTTTCTTTATTTTACACTTTAATTTCATGTAGTTTGTTTATATGGTCAAGTACTACAAGTTAGTCTTGATCTCATATCTCTTGAACAAATTAAGTTAACTTTGAAAGTTCAAGAACACACAAACAAGTTTTCTTTAAATAGAACTTTGGATCTAGACTTTTGAGTCTTGGATCTTCAAGATCAAACTAAGAACTATGTTCTACTACTTATGATCTTGATTAGTTAGTTTACTTTCAAGTTTGTAACTTGTTATTAGCTTTAAAGTCCATGTATGTGTTAGATCTAAGACCTTGATGCAACTTTGGTTCATCAAACTTCATACAACTCTTAAGTGAGTTGTGCTTCATGTCTTAGACTTGCACATGGGTTATGATGGTCAAGACTTGGTTAAGATGATGTAGATACATCAATGAGTTGTACACTTGAAGCTATATGCATCAAGGATGAGAACCATGATGAACATCAAGCACCAAGACCACCGGAACCCTTTTAAACTCACTGTTCTGTCCAAAACCTACTGACCTGATGATTCTGGAACAGACCAGTAGACCTGGGCTGTTCTAACCTTGATTTTTAGATAGAACTTTTCGAGTAGATAACTTTTCATATAGGACTCGTCTTAATCCGAGTTACGGTTTAGGATTTATGGCCCTCCGATCGTTACTATGTCCTTTAACGTTGTGCAGAAATTTCTGACCTACTCGCACTTAAACCGTCGCCACGGTCAAACCAAGACGAGTTTGCTTCTGTAAATTTTACCACACTTAAGGGACTCATAGACGGAGCCATGGCCACTGGTCTTACCTTAATTCAGTAAGGGTAGAGGCCGTGGTGACTGACTGAAGTCAGACTTTGTTTTAAACTACTTTCATAAACGAAACTTACCTTACGCCTTTTGTTTAATGATGAATGATGATGACCCTTAAGACCTTAATTACATACTTTTAAACCTATTAAGACAATTTACTGACTTAGTACTATTTGACTTTGGTTGAAGACTTCGGACCATTTACTTGCACACCTTTCCCGACTACTACTTTACCGCTACATATCATTGTGAGTTATATCATTCCCTTTTTACTTTAACTTATTTTGGTAACTGAGAATACATGCGGATTTTATGTTTTACATACTAGGCACGAGTACTTAAACTTATATATGTGTGGGTTATATAACGGCAGAAACATTCCCTTTAGCTCGGTAACGTTTAATCATTGGTTTATGAACCGGTGAACGCGAATCTTAGATATGGATCCATAGGGTTTGACATCCCCACTCGGGCTAGTCGCGCTAGCAGTCAACGAGTGTTTAATACTTCGTAAACATACGCACTCGCCAAGTGTACTTTCAGGGGGTATTTTAAACGTTAAGTTAGTTACCAAGTGCCCACGGTTAACATATACTTTATCATACTGTTTTGAAACGCTCGTTGTAGCACTGAAATCTCGTGGCCTACCTTACATACTGTTATACTTAAACTATAGCTCACCAACCGTTGTGTTGACGTTTTTAAGCATGTATTTCTCAGGTGCTTGAGGTTGCTTCCGCTGTGTACTAGTCGTGCTGTAGAACCCGCTGCTTAGAGTTGTCCACGCATGAACTACTTTACTTTGCATTCAAACATTCGTACTTTTGAACTATGACTTGTAACGACCATTGTGGTCACGTACACTTATTATTTGCTTCTACTTAGTGAAGCATGCTTTTGAAATGTAAAACATTTGATGTCGGTTATGACATCAGTTTTTTTTATCATGAATGCAACTTCTTTAATTACAGCATATAGTACTTAACCTTGTAATGATCCTGTTGTTGATGATTCGTACACGATGGTTTTGTACGGGGCATCACATTATAGGTTCGTGAATCGACCAGTGGCCAAGTCTTACTTCCCGACGAAGTAAAAATCTGTGAAAGTGAGTTATAGTCCCACTTTTAAAATCTAATATTTTTGGGATGAGAATACATGCAGGTTTTATAAATGATTTACAAAATAGACACAAGTACGTGAAATTACATTCTATGGTTGAATTATCGAAATCGAATATGCCCCTTTTTATTAAGTCTGGTAATCTAAGAATTAGGGAACAGACACCCTAATTGACGCGAATCCTAAAGATAGATCTATTGGGCCTAACAAACCCCATCCAAAGTACCGGATGCTTTAGTACTTCAAAATTTATATCATATCCGAAGGGTGTCCCGGAATGATGGGGATATTCTTATATATGCATCTTGTTAATGTCGGTTACCAGGTGTTCACCATATGAATGATTTTTATCTCTATGTATGGGATGTGTATTGAAATATGAAATCTTGTGGTCTATTGTTACGATTTGATATATATATAGGTTAAACCTATAACTCACTAACATTTTTGTTGACGTTTAAAGCATGTTTATTCTCAGGTGACTACTAAGAGCTTCCGCTGTTGCATACTAAAATAAGGACAAGATTTGGAGTCCATGTTTGTATGATATTGTGTAAAAACTGCATTTAAGAAACATATGTCGATGTAATATATTTCTATTGTAAACCATTATGTAATGGTCGTGTGTAAATAGTATATTTTAGATTATCATTATTTAATAATCTACGTAATGCTTTTGAAACCTTTATTAATAAAATAAAGGTTATGGTTGTTTTAAAAATGAATGTAGTCTTTGAAAAACGTCTCATATAGAGGTCAAAACCTCGCAACGAAATCAATTAATATGGAACGTTTATAATCAATATGAACGGGACATTTCATCAAGAATCCTAATTATGCACAAAGAAGATAAAATTGAAGATTTGAAGCTTGTTAGGATGATTAGAGTACTCTAGATTTCACTAATCTTCACTTGCGTGCACACAATTTCAACAATGGAAGACTCCTTCTTCTTTTTCTTGTGTATGTCGACACACACACATAAACCACGCTCTCTGATTATTTATTTTTACAACTGATCATGATTTATCAGTATTTTTATCTTTTTAATTGATTAACTTTGTCAAATTGGCACTTTCTACCCTCCCCACCAAAACTATAATGAGGGAGGTCCTTAATCCTAACTTTGCATCTTAAGTCCCTTCCAACTTAACTAACAAACTTAACTCTTATCCATTTATTTATATTAAATCATAACTTTCATGTACATAATAATAAAATTATATAAAATAATACCTTAATTAAATTGGGGTGTTACATTTTTTGTGGTCAGGAAATACAGAATAGATATACGAGCTAAGTCTTCTACCGGCGTTCTGGTGCATCTCCGGTCACCGGAGTTTTACCGGCTATGGTTGGATTTCCGGCGGTATTTACTGAATTGTTGGAGAAACCATCATTTTCGACCTGATGGAATGTCGGATATGGCTAAAGTTGTAAAGATTTTAAAACCTGGAGGAAATGAGAGTGTTTCGGAATCGGGTGTGAAATTTAAAACTCGTGATGTTGTGGATTTTGTTGAAATCTAATCATGGTGGTTTGATTGATGGGCATGAGCTTGTGATCAGGTTGAATAATGCAAGAACACGTGGGTTTGAGCATAATGCGGGTTCGAAAACTAATCTTTCAATTGTGAATAGTAATATTTTGCATTTGTGTGCAAGAAGAGAAGGATGTTTTTGTCATCCGTATGGCGAAAAAGTACCTATAATGATGTACGTATGTCAAATGATTCATTTTATTGATTACGTTGTGTGTAATTCATCAAACAAATCGTTGTTGACTGTAACTGAACCACAGTTGATGTGTTATGAGCCCGAATTGTGAAGTATTACTTGGTTTCAAGGTTTGTAAAAGAAACTGGGAAGTTATTAGAGCACCAGGAGTGGTGCTTCGTTCCACCCTCGTCCCCAGGCACGTTGCCCGTCGCCCCACTCCCGACTCCCATCGGTTTCCTTCGTTCCCCTTCGGTCAGTCGCCACCGCGACGCAATTCCAACGGTTCTTTTTTTTTTTTCTCTTTTTTTTTTCCTCCACTTTATCTATATATATATATATATCCTCACCAAACCCCTTCAAACATATACACACACTTCCTCACCAAACTAAAAAAAAAAAAAAAAAAAAAAATGAATTCTTGCACTATTCGGTTAAATGTTTACCACGGTGGAGAGCTCAGCGACGATTGAAAATCGTATTCCAACTCGCAATTAACTCCGTTCGAGTCCCTCGACGTTAACGGGTGGGACACAGGACGTTTGTTCAACTACATACGAGAGCATGTCGACTTCGAGGCCTCGGATTTTATGTACATCGTTCCAGAAACTCAAACCTTTGAGTTTCTCACGACTGAAGAAGAATGGGAAGAACTAGTCTGGAAAGCAAAACTCAACGACGAGTCTGTCGACTTGTATTGTATCCACATATGGTCCCGTGAATTCATCCGCCGCCCACGTCCTCACTACCCGCACGGCGAGAGTGATGAGGGATACAATAGTCCTAAAACCCCGTGAAAGGCTCGATCGGACGAGTTAATTTTTAGGAAATTTCGGTTTGTTTTTTTATTTTTAGGACTTGTAATGTTTTTTTTTTTTTTTTTTTTTTTTAGGTTGGTAATGTTTTTTTTTTTTTTTTTAGGAATCGTAATGTTTTTTATTTATTTTTAGGAATCGTATGTTTTTACATTTTCTTAGGAAATGTAATTTTTTTTATTTTTAATGAAAGTTATTTTTATTAATTTATGTTATATTTAAAATCATAAAAAATAAATAATAATAATATAAACTGACATGCCTAACTGACAGAGGTCACCACTCCCCACTTTTTCTGACTCAACATGACATGCCAAATGACCTCAGTCAACACTCCCAGTGCTCTTAGATACATGGGCTGGTTCACATGATGGATCTAATTTCCATTATCCTTCGGGTATGCAAGCTGTGATGCTTGCGTTAGGGATATGCGATAAAGTTAGTATTTTTGGATTTGGGAAATTAGATTCTGCTAAGCATGGTTATCATACTAATCAAAAGGGTAACTTCATTTGCACGAGTACCAAGCGGAATATAAATTGTATCAGCATCTTGTGGACAGACCTGAAGCGGTACCATTTATTTCAGATAAGTTCAAGTTCCATCCTGTTGTTATATATCGATGACACGTTTTATATATATGTTATTACAAGTAGTAGTTTCGCATTCAAGTTAGTTAAATTGGTGTTGTGATGTTGGCAATTGTATGTGGCCCCTTAAAGGGAATCATATGATACTAGTAATAGGATGGTAAAGGAATACAACATGTAAGAGTAACATTGAATTTAAAGAAATTTATGTTTCTGCTGTGACTTTTGATTAGAACCTAGTCTATGTGTATTCTTCTTTGTATATTCATGCTGCTTATTTGTTTATCAACGTTATGACAGAAGAATTGTCTAATATACATATACATAAATAATTTATATATGTGCATACAATGGCAGATCTAGGATTCATAATCATGGGTGTCACTAGTTAAAAACTCAAAAAATTTACTGTTCAATGTGTCACTCATAAAAGATTACGCTATCCAGTGGTATCACTAGTTAAAAGTCCAAAACAATTTCCACTACAACGCGTATTTCACTGGTAGCCCGTGCTACTCTATGGAATCATAGTAGATACGCCCTTGTGTGCATATATCGGATTTTAAGTATACGATGTTCTTGTAAGTATAGTGGATTAGTTTGTTGTCGCTGAACCATCATCCTCCTTTCTTATGCGGGATTTCAAAACGGACGTTTGTTACTACTGCAAAAAAAAAAAATAATAAATAAATAAATAAAATAAATAAATAAAAAACAATATGCAATACTACTGACGCCTACAATTTTAATTTCACATTTTCATTTGTAATGAGGAAAGTTTTAGGCTAATGCACCTAAGTACCTTGATGATCGTTAATGGTCCGCCCTTGATGATCGTTGTCCCAGCATCAGCATCAGCATCCGAAAGGATGTGTATGGTGAGTTTCGAAATAAAGATTTGTATCAAAAAACTTTTTCTAAAGAAGAAAGGGTTGAAGCTTTTAAGATGGAGGATCCTGTTTTTTGATTTAAAGGACTCCTGAAATCTTTTCAAGTAAGTGTTTATTCTTTGGTTCGTAACCTAAATTGGCCTGTTTATAAGTAGATGGTCAAAATTTTCCATCTACCGAGAAAACATGTATAATATACCAAGTAGATGGTTCTATTTTTATTGTACATATATTGTTGTTTTAAAGGCGTGTGTACTTGACACGCATAATGGATCACGAGAAGTTAAACAGAGGAGATAGCTGTGTTTTTTTTTTTTTTAGTTTTTTTTTATTCAAAGCTTTATAAATGATGAAAATTGTAAAATATGATGATGTTATGTATGTATATATAAGAGTGTAAATTTGCTTTTCATAAGTAAATGGGTCCAATTTGCTACTTTTGTGTGCCAGATAATATCAACCGGGAAAAATCGTTTTCTTTTCTTTGAAGTGTAGGTATGCTAATTTGAGCTTACACATGATATCTTTAAATATAAATGAATTGGGATTTTTTATTTATCAATTATAATGTTTTTTATCAGGTGAACTATTGCTTCACATTAATTACAACTTGATCACGATGGAGGGAAAACAAATATACTCAGACCTTAAATTTAGTTGACTCAATAAATTATATATAGATACTTAGGACCTCAACAACTCATCTGTCACATTAAAGAATCAAAGTGTCCTAAAAATTGACAATGATACAACATAAATATCACATATCCTATTAGCTTATGATCTAACACGACTATGACAAATAAATGTCCTATGATAGTTTATTTTTTATGACTTTTTTATAAAGTGTCTTATTCAATAAACACATAATGCGACACTAAACTGTAAAATGTCTTATAAAGTTCCATTTTATGATTGACAATTAAAGTGTCCTATGAAATGATATGACAATTAGGACCCCAACAACTCATTCGTCGCATTAAACAATCAAAGTGTCTTGAAGAATTTATAATGATACGACATATATTTCACATGTCCTATTAGCTTATGATATAATACGACTATGAAAAACAAATGTCCTATGATAGTTTATTTCATATGACTCTTTTATAAAGTGTCATATTAAATAAACACATATTGCGACACTAAATCGTTAAATGACTTATAAAGTTTCATGTTATGATTCACAATTAAAGTGTCCTATGAGATCATATGATAATTAGGACCCCAAAAACGCATCCGTCACATTAAATAATCAACGTGTCCTAAATATTTAAAATGATACGACATACATATCAAATGTCGCATCAGCTGATGATATAATACGACTTTGACAATTAAATGTCCTAAGATATTTTATTTTATAAGACTATTTTAAAAAGTGTCATATTAAATTAACACGTAATGCAACACTAAACCGTTAAATGTCTTATTAAGTTCTATTTGATAATTCACAATTAAAGTGTCCTATGAATTACTATGATATTTAGGACCCCAACAACTCATCCGTCACATTACAGAATCAAAGTGTCTTAAATATTTATAATGATACGACATATATTTCACATGTCCTATTATCTTATGATATAATACGACTATGTAAAATAAATGTCCTATGATAGTTTATTTCATATGACTCTTTTATAGAGTGTCCTATTAAATAAATACATACTGCGACACTAAATCGTTAAATGTTTCATAAAGTTCCATTTGATGATTCACAATTAAAGTGTCCTATGAAATCATGTGATATTTAGGACCCCAACAACTCATCCGTCACATTAAAGAATAAAAGTGTCCTAAATATTTATAATGATACGACATATATTTCACATGTCCTATTAGCTTATGATATAATACGACTATGAAAAAAAAATGTCCTATGATAGTTTATTTCATATGACCTTTTTATAAAGTGTCCTATTAAATTCACACATAATGCGACACTAGATCTTTAACTGTCTTATAAAGTTCCATTTGATGATTCACAATTTAAGTGTCCTATGAAATCATATGATAATTATAATTAACGTGTCCTAAAATTTTACAATGATACAACATAAATATCATTTGTCCTGTTAGCTTATGTTATAATACGACTATGAAAAATAAATGTCCTATTAGAGTTTATTTCATATGACTTTTATATAAGGTGTTCTATTAAATTAACATGTAATACTTGTAGTGACCCGAACTTTTTCATGTTTATATATATATTAAATGAAATTGTTATTTACATGATTAAGTGTTTCCAACATGTTAAACAATCAAACTTGTTAAGACTTGATTAATTGAAATAGGTTTCATATAGACAATTGACCACCCAAGTTGACCGGTGATTCACGAACGTTAAAGCTTGTAAAAACTATACGATGATATATATATGGTTATATATATAGTTAACATGATTTTATTATAAGTATGTATCTCATTAGGTATTTTAACAATGAGTTATATACATAAAAATGAGACTATTAATTTAAGAAACTCGAAAACGATATATATAACGATTATCGTTATAACAACGTCTTACTAGGTACATATGAATCATATTAAGATATTGATACACTTGGTTAATTATGTTAAATGATAAGTAAATATATTATTAAGTGTATTAACAATGAAATACATATGTAAAAATAAGACTACTAACTTAATGATTTCGAAACGAGACATATATGTAACGATTATCGTTGTAACGACATTTAACTGTATATATATCATACTAAGATATATTATATATCATAATATCATGATAATATAACAATTTAACATCTCATTTGTTATAATACACAATGGGTTAACAACATTCAACAAGATCGTTAACCTAAAGGTTTTAAAACAACATTTACATGTAACGACTAACGATGACTTAACGACTCAGTTAAAATGTATATACATGTAGTGTTTTAATATGTATTCATACACTTTTGAAAGACTTCAAGACACTTATCAAAATACTTCTACTTAACAAAAATGCTTACAATTACATCCTCGTTCAGTTTCATCAACAATTCTACTCGTATGCACCCGTATTCGTACTCGTACAATACACAGCTTTTAGATGTATGTACTATTGGTATATACACTCCAATGATCAGATCTTAGCAGCCCATGTGAGTCACCTAACATATGTGGGAACCATCATTTGGCAACTAGCATGAAATATCTCATAAAATTACAAAAATATGAGTAATCATTCATGACTTATTTACATGAAAACAAAATTACATATCCTTTATATCTAATCCATACACCAACGACCAAAAACACCTACAAACACTTTCATTCTTCAATTTTCTTCATCTAATTGATCTCTCTCAAGTTCTATCTTCAACTTCTAAGTGTTCTTCATAAATTCCAAAAGTTCTAGTTTCATAAAATCAAGAATACTTCCAAGATTGCAAGTTTACTTCCAAGTTTTCTAAATCCATTCCAAGTAATCATCCAAGATTAAGAAACCTTTGTTACTTACAGCAGATTATCTTTCTAATACAAGGTAATAATCATATTCAAACTTTAATTCAATTTCTATAACTATAACCATCTTATTTCGAGTGGAAATCTTACTTGAAATTGTTTTCGTGTCATGATTCTGCTTCAAGAACTTTCAAGCCATCCAAGGATCCTTTGAAGCTAGATCTATTTTTCTCATTTCCAGTAGGTTTATCCAAGGAACTTGAGGTAGTAATGATGTTCATAACATCATTCGATTCATACATATAAAGCTATCTTATTCGAAGGTTTAAACTTGTAATCACTAGAACATAGTTTAGTTAATTCTAAACTTGTTCGCAAATAAAAGTTAATGATTCTAACTTGACTTTTTAAATCAACTAAACACATGTTCTATATCTATATGATATGCTAACTTAATGATTTAAAACCTGGAAACACGAAAAACACCGTAAAATCGGATTTACGCCGTCGTAGTAACACCGCGGGCTGTTTTGGGTTAGTTAATTAAAAACTATGATAAACTTTGATTTAAAAGTTGTTATTCTGGGAAAATGATTTTTATTATGAACATGAAACTATATCCAAAAATTATGGTTAAACTCAAAGTGGAAGTATGTTTTCTAAAATGGTCATCTAGACGTCGTTCTTTCGACTGAAATGACTACCTTTACAAAAACGACTTGTAACTTATTTTTCCGACTATAAACTTATACTTTTTCTGTTTAGATTCATAAAATAGAGTTCAATATGAAACCATAGCAATTTGATTCACTCAAAACGGATTTAAAATGAAGAAGTTATGGGTAAAACAAGATTGGATAATTTTTCTCATTTTAGCTACGTGAAAATTGGTAACAAATCTATTCCAACCATAACTTAATCAACTTGTATTGTATATTATGTAATCTTGAGATACCATAGACACGTATACAATGTTTCAACCTATCATGTCGACACATCTATATATATTTCGGAACAACCATAGACACTCTATATGTGAATGTTGGAGTTAGCTATACAGGGTTGAGGTTGATTCCAAAATATATATAGTTTGAGTTGTGATCAATACTGAGATACGTATACACTGGGTTGTGGATTGATTCAAGATAATATTTATCGATTTATTTCTGTACATCTAACTGTGGACAACTAGTTGTAGGTTACTAACGAGGACAGCTAAAATAATAAACTTAAAACATCAAAATACATTAAAAGTGTTGTAAATATATTTTGAACATACTTTGATATATATGTATATATTGTTATAGGTTCGTGAATCAACCAGTGGCCAAGTCTTACTTCCCGACGAAGTAAAAATCTGTGAAAGTGAGTTATATTCCCACTTTTAAAATCTAATATTTTTGGGATGAGAATACATGCAGGTTTTATAAATGATTTACAAAATAGACACAAGTACGTGAAACTACATTCTATGGTTGAATTATCGAAATCGAATATGCCCCTTTTTATTAAGTCTGGTAATCTAAGAATTAGGGAACATACACCCTAATTAACGAGAATCCTAAAGATAGATCTATTGGGCCTAACAAACCCCATCCAAAGTACCGGATGCTTTAGTACTTTGAAATTTATATCATATCTGAAGGGTGTCCCGGAATGATGGGGATATTCTTATATATGCATCTTGTTAATGTCGGTTACCAGGTGTTCACCATATGAATGATTTTTATCTCTATGTATGGGATGTGTATTGAAATATGAAATCTTGTGGTCTATTGTTACAATTTGATATATATAGGTTAAACCTATAACTCACCAACATTTTTGTTGACGTTTAAAGCATGTTTATTCTCAGGTGAATACTAAGAGCTTCCGCTGTTGCATACTAAAATAAGGACAAGATTTGGAGTCCATGTTTGTATGATATTGTGTAAAAACTGCATTCAAGAAACTGATTTCGATGTAACATATGTGTATTGTAAACCATTATGTAATGGTCGTGTGTAAACAGGATATTTTAGATTATCATTATTTGATAATCTACGTAAAGCTTTTTAAACCTTTATTTATGAAATAAAGGTTATGGTTTGTTTTAAAAATGAATGCAGTCTTTGAAAAACGTCTCATATAGAGGTCAAAACCTCGCAACGAAATCAATTAATATGGAACGTTTTTAATCAATAAGAACGGGACATTTCAGTTGGTATCCGAGCGTTGGTCTTAGAGAACCAGAAAATTTGCATTAGTGTGTCTTATCGAGTTTGTTAGGATGCATTAGTGAGTCTGGACTTCGACCGTGTTTTCTTTAAAAATGATTACTTAACATTTTTGTTGGAAACTATATATTATTAACATGTATATATTATGTGATATATTAATCTCTTAACATGTTTGATATTGTGTGATAGATGTCTACCTCTAGCACAAATCCCATTGACTCACCTAATAATAACGAAGAGTCGAATATATATTGGACTGATTCACAAGTTCCCGAAGAAGAACCGGAAGAAGAATCAGAACCAGAAGAAGAATCAGAACCGGAAGAGGAGGAACCGGAGGAGGAAATAGAACCGGTGGGGGAAATAATAAAACGGTTAAGTAAAAGAAAATCCTCAACCAACCGACCAAGGTTAATTATGGTCAATGGTCGTCACATAAATACTACTATGATACTCGTTTTTATTTAATATTGTATTTAGGTATATCGAAAATCATATTGGGGCTACTAACTCACCACTAGCTACAAAACGTTGCTGCTTTTATATCGTCTTGGTTTTATTGATCGAGTATTTTTAGCCGCTTTTTTATTTCTCTAAATTCATAACCATATATTTGTTTTTATTTCTGAACTTCATATTGAATGCGAATATATAAGAGTGTAGTTTCGTTTTGATGATAATTAATGACCGCAAAACACAAATTTGAAATCACTACATTCCCCACAAAATCGGGCAAAATTTTTGTGGAGAATTTTCCGAAAAACTTTAAATATCAAATTAGGTCCATTTTCGCAAGATAACTGGAAAAAGGCGCAACGAGCAAGACTTTCTTATGACCTTCCCTCGTTCAAAGCAGTTTAGATGCCGAAAATGACATTTTACTATTTTTAAAGGTGAATTTTGCACTTTTAGATCTTATGATAAGTACTACCTTCACATGTGAATTCTTGTGCATGTTTAAATACCACTATGATACTTGTTTTTATTTAATATTGTATTTATGTACATCGAAAATCATGTTGGGGCTACTATCTCACCACTAGTTACAAAACGCAGCTGCTTTTATAACGTCTTGATTTTATTGTTCGAGTCTTTTTAGCCCATTTTTTATTTCTCTAGATTCATAACCATATTTATATTTTTGTTTCTAAATTTCATATTGAATGCGAATATATGAGATTGTACTTTCATTTTGATTATAATTAATGGCCACAAAACACAAATTTGAAGTAACTACATTCCCCACAAAATCGAGCAAAATTTTGTGGGGAATTTTCCGAAAAACTTTAAATATCAAATTAGGTCCATTTTCGCATGATAACTAGAAAAATGCGTAACGAGCAAGACTTACTTATGACCTTCCCTCGTTCGAAGCAGTTTAGATGCCGAAAATGACATTTCACTATTTTTAAAGGTGAATTTTGCACTTTTAGATCTTATGATAAGTACTACCTTCACATGTGAATTCTTGTGCATGTTTAAATACCACTATGATACTTGTTTTTATTTAATATTGTATTTAGGTACATCGAAAATCATGTTGGGGCTACTATCTCACCACTAGTTACAAAATGCAGCTGCTTTTATAACGTCTTGATTTTATTGTTCGTGCATTTTTAGCTGCTTTTTTATTTCTCTAGATTCATAACTATGTTTTTGTTTTTGTTTCTAAAATTCATATTGAATGCGAATATATAAGAGAGTAGTTTCGTTTTGATGATTATTAATGGCCGTAAAACACAAATTTGAGGTCACGACATTCCCCACAAAATCGGGTAAAATTTTGTAGGGAATTTTTCGAAAAATTTAAAATTGCAAATTCGGCCCATTTTTGATAACAAGAAAACGGTGCTACGAGCAAGATTACCTTACGGCTTTCCCCCGTTCGAAGCAGTTTAGATGCCGAAAATAACTTTTTACTATTTTTAAAGATAATTTTGCACTTTTAGATCTTACGATAAGTAATACCTTCATATGTGAATTGTTGTGCCTGTTTAAATACCACTATTATACTTGTTTTAATTTAATATTGTATTTAGGTACATCGAGAATCATATTGGGGAAACTATCTCACCACTAGCTACAAAACGTTGCTGCTTTTATAAGGTCTTGGTTTTATTATTCGTGTATTTTTTGCCACTTTTTTATTTTTCTAGATTCATAACCATATTTTTGTGTTTATTTCTAAATTTTATATAGAATGCGAATATATAAGAGTGTAGTTTCGTTTTGATGATAATTAATGGCTGCAAAACACATATTTGAAGTCACTACATTCTCGTCAAAATCGTGCAAAATTTTGTAGGGAATTTTCCGAAAAATTTTAAATTGCAGATTAGGCCCATTTTCGCAAGATAACTAGAAAACGCCGTTACGAGCAAGACCCCCTTAAAGCTTTCCCCCGATCAAAGCAGTTTAGATGCAGAAAATGACATTTTACTATTTTTTTAAAGGTGAATTTTGTACTTTTAGATCTGACGATAAGTAATACTTTCACATGTGAATTGTTGTGCCTGTTTAAATACCACTATGATACTTGTTTTAATTTAATAATGTATTTAGGTACATCGAAAATCATGTTGGGGTATCATCTCACCACTAGCTACAAAACGTTGCTGCTTTTATAACGTCTTGGTTTTATTGTTCGAGTATCTTTAACCTTTTTTTTTATTTCTCTAGATTCATAACCTTATTTTTGTTTTATTTTCTAAATTTCATATTGAATGAGAATATATGAGGGTGTAGTTTCATTTTGATGATAATTAATGGCCGCAAAACACATATTCGAACTCACTACTTTCCCCACAAATTCGGGCAAAATTTTGTGGGGAATTTTTCGAAATATTTTAAATTGCAGATTAAGCTCATTTTCGCAAGATACTAGAAAAAGGCGCTACGAGCAAGACTTCCTTACAGCTTTCCCGCGTTCGAAGCATTTTAGATGCCGAAAATGATATTTTACTATTTTTAAAGGTGAATTTTGCACTTTTAGATCTTACGATAAGTAATACCTTCACATGTGAATTGTTGTGCATGTTTAAATACCAATATGATACTTATTTTTATTTAATATTGTATTTAGGTACATCGAGAATCATGTTGGGGTTACTATCTCACCACTAGCTACAAAACACAGCTGCTTTTATAACTTCTTGGTTTTATTGTTCGAGTATTTTTAGCCATTTTTTTTCCTCTAGATTTATAATCATATTCTTATTTTTGTTTCTAAATTTCATATTGAATGTGAATATATGAGAGTGTAGTTTTGTTTTGATGATAATTAATGACCGCAAAATACGTATTTGAACTCACTACATTCCCCACAAAATTGGGCAATATTTTGTGGGGAATTTTCCGAAAAATTTTGAATTGCAGTTTAGGCCCATTTTCGCAAGATAAATAGAAAAAGGTGCTACGAGCAAGACTTTCCTAAGGATTTCCCCCGTTCGAAGCAGTTTAGATGCCGAAAATGATATTTTACTATTTTTAAAGGTGAATTTTACAATTTTAGATCTTACGATAAGTAATACCTTCACATGTGAATTGTTGTGCCTATTTAAATACCACTATGATAATTGTTTTTATTTAATATTGTATTTAGGTACATCTAGAATCATGTTGGGGAGACTATCTCACCACTAGCTACAAAACGCGACTGCTTTTTATAATGTCTTGATTTTATTGCTTGTGTATTTTTAGCCGCTTTTTTATTTCACTAGATTCATAGCCATATTTTTTTTGTTTCTAAATTATATATTGAATGCGAATATATGATAGTTTAGTTTTCGTTTTGAGGGTAATTAATGGCCGCAAAACAAAATTTGAAGTCACAACATTCTCCACAAAATCGGGCAAAATTTTGTGGGGAATTTTCTGAAAAATTTTAAATTGCAGATTAGGGCCATTTTCGCAAGATAACTAGAAAACGGCGCTACGAGCAATACTTCCTTAAGGCTTTCCCCCGTTCGAAGCAGTTTAGATGCCAAAAATAACATTTTACTATTTTTAAAGGTGAATTTTGCACATTTAAATCTTATGATAAGTAATACTTTCACATGTGAATTCTTGTGCCTATTTAAATACCACTATTATACTTGTTTTCATTTAATATTGTATTTAGGTATCTTACCACTAGCTACAAAACGTTGCTACTTCTATAACGTCTTTGTTTTATTGTTCGAGTATTTTAACCGTTTTTTTTTTGTTTTATTGTTCGAGTATTTCTAAATTTCATATTGAATGTGAATATATAAGAGTGTAGTTTCATTTTGATGATAATTAATGGCCGCAAATACATATTTGAAGTCACTACATTCCTAACAAAATCGGGCAAAATTTTGTAGGGAATATTCCGAAAAATTTTAAATTGCAGATTAGGCTCATTTTCGAAAGATAACTAGAAAACGGCGCTACAATCAAGACTTCCTTAAGGCTTTCCCCCGTTCGAAGTAGTTTAGATGCCGAAAATGACATTTGACTATTTTTAAAGATGAATTTTGCACTTTTAGATCTTACGATAAGTAATACATTCATATGTGAATTGTTGTGCATGTTTAAATACCACTATGTTACTTGTTTAAATTTAATAGTGTATTTAGGTACATCGAGAATCATGTTAGGGCAACTATCTCACCACTATCTACAAAACGTTGCTACTTTTATAACGTCTTGGTTTTATTGTTCGAGTACTTTTAGCCGCTTTTTTATTTCTCTAGATTCATAACCTTATTTTTATTTTTGTTTCTTAAATTTCATATTGAATGGGAATATGTGAGAGTGTAATTTCGTTTTGATAATAATTTATGGCCGCAAAACACATATTTGAAGTCACTACATTTCCCACAAAATCGGGCAAAATTTTGTGGGGAATTTTCTGAAAATTTTAAATTGCAGATTATGCCCATTTTCGCAAGATACTAGAAAAAGGCTCTACGAGCAAGACTTCTTTAAGGCTTTCCCCTGTTCGAAGCAGGTTAGATGCCAAAAATGACATTTTACTATTTTTAAAGGTGAATTTTGCACTTTTAGATCTTACGATAACTAATACCTTCACATGTGAATTGTTGTGCCTGTTAAATTCCAATATGATACTTGTTTTTATTTAATATATTATATTTAGGTACATCGAGAATCCTGTTGGGGCTAATATCTCACCACTAGCTACAAAACGTTGCTGCTTTTATGACGTCTTGGTTTTTATCGTTCGAGTATTTTTAGCCGCCTTTTCATTTCTCTAGATTTACAACCATATTTTTGTTTTTGTTTCTAAATTTCATATTGAATGCAAATATATGAGAGTGTAGTTTCGTTTTGATGATAGGTAATGGCCGTAAAACACGAATTTGAAGTCACTACATTCTCTACAAAATCGGGCAAAATTTTGTAGGGAATTTTTTCGAAAAAATTTAAATTGCAGATTAGGCCTATTTTCGCAAGATAACTAGAAAACGGCACTACGAGTAAGACTTCCTTAAGGCTTTCCCCCGTTCAAAGCAGTTTAGATGCCGAAAATGACATTTTACTATTTTTAAAGGTGAATTTTTTGCTTTTAGATCTTATGATAAGTAATACCTTCACATGTGAATTGTTGTGCCTTTTTAAATACCACTATGATACTTGTTTTAATTTAATATTGTATTTAGGTACATCGAGAATCATGTTGGGGCAACTATCTCACATCTAGCTACAAAACATTTGCTGCTTTAATGACGTCTTGGTTTTATTATTCGAGTATTTTTAGCCGCTTTTTCATTTCTCTATATTTACAACCGTATTTTTGTTTCTAAATTTCATATTGAATGAGAATATATGAGAGTGTAGTTTCGTTTTGATGATAATTAATGGCCGCAAAACACGTATTTGAAGTCACTACATTCCTCACAAAATCGAGCAAAATTTTGTGGGAAATTTTACGAAAAATTTTAAATTGTAGATTAGGCCCAATTTCGCAAGATAACCAGAAAAAGGTGCTACGAGCAAGACTTCCTTAAGGCTTTCCCCGTTCGAAGCAGTTTAGATGCTGAAAATGACATATTACTATTTTTAAAGGTGAATTTTGCACTTTTAGATCTTACAATAAGTAATACCTTCACATGTGAATTGTTGTGCATGTTTAAATACCACTATGATACTTGTTTTTATTTAATATTGTATTTAGGTAAATCGAGAATCATGTTGGGGCTACTATCTCACCACTAGCTACAAAACGTATCTGCTTTTATAACGTCTTGGTTTTATTGTTAAAGTATTTTTAGCTGCTTTTATATTTCTTTAGATTTATAACAAGATTTTTGTTTTTGTTTCTAAATTTCATATTAAATGCAAATATATGAAAGTGTAGTTTCATTTTGAGGATAATTAATGGGGGCCAAACACAAATTTAAAGTCACTACAATCCCCACAAAATTGGGCAAAATTTTGTGGTGAATTTTCCGAAAAACTTTAAATTGCAGATTAGGCCCATTTTCGCAAGATAACTAGAAAAAGGCGCTACGAGCAAGAATTTATTAAGGCTTTCCCTCGTTCGAAGCAGTTTAGATGCCGAAAATGACATTTAGATGTCGAAAATGTCATTTTACTATTATTAAAGTTGAATTTTGCAATTTTAGATCTTACGATAAGTAATACCTTCAAATGTGAATTGTTGTGCCTGTTTAAATACCACTATGATACTTGTTTTTATTTAATATTATATTTGGGTACATCGAGAATCCTGTTGGGGCTAATATCTCACCACTAGCTACAAAACGTTGCTGCTTTTATGACGTCTTGGTTTTTATTGTTCGAGTATTTTTAGCCGCTTTTTCATTTCTCTAGATTTACAACCATATTTTTGTTTTTGTTTCTAAATTTCATATTGGATGCATGTTTTGATGATAATTAATGGCCGCAAAACACGAATTTGAAAGCACTACATTCCCTACAAAATTGGGCGAAATTTTGTAGGGAATTTTTCGGAAAAATTCCCAACAAAATTGTAGATTAGACCCATTTTCGCAAGATAACTAGAAAACGACGCTACGAGCAAGACTTCCTTAAGGCTTTCCCCCGTTCGAAGAAGTTTAGATGCCGAAATGACATTTTACTATTTTTAAAGGTGAATTTTGCACTTTTAGATCTTACAATAAGTAATACCTTCACTTGTGAATTGTTATGCCTTTTTAAATACCACTATGATACTTGTTTTTATTTAATATTATATTTAGGTACATCGAGAATCCTGTTGAGGCTACTATCTCACCACTAGCTACAAACGTTGCTGCTTTTTTGACGTCTTGGTGTTTATCGTTCGAGTATTTTTAGCCGCTTTTTTATTTCTCTAGATTTATAACCATATATTTGTTTTTGTTTCTAAATTTCATATTCAATGCAAATATATGAGAGTGTAGTTTCGTTTTGATGATAATTAATGACCATAAAACACGAATTTGAAGTCACTACATTCCCTACAAAATCGGGCAAAATTTTGTAGGGAATTTTTTCGAAAAATTTTAAATTGCAGACTAGACCCATTTTCGCAGGATAACTAGAAAACGGTGCTACAAGCAAGACTTCCTTAAGGCTTTCCCCTGTTCGAAGCAGTTTAGGTGCCGAAAATGATATTTTACTATTTTTAAAGGTGAATTTTGCACCTTTAGATCTTACGATAAGTAATACTTTCACATGTGAATTGTTGTGCCTTTTTAAATACTACTATGATACTTGTATTAATTTAATATTGTATTTAGGTACATTGAGAATCATGTTGGGGCAACTATCTCACCACTAGCTACAAAACGTTGCTGCTTTTATAACGTTTTGGTTTTATTGTTCGAGTATTTTTTGCCGCTTTTATATTTCTCTATATTCATAACCTTAATTTTATTTCTAAATTTCATATTGAATGAGAATATATAAGAGTGTAGTTTCGTTTTGATGATAATTAATGGCCGCAAAACACATATTTGAAGTCATAACATTCCCCACAAAATCGAGCAAAATTTTGTGGGGAATTTTTCGAAAAATTTTAAATTGCAGATTATGCCCATTTTCGCAAGATAACTAGAAAAAGGCGCTACGAGCAAGACTTCCTTAAGGCTTTCCCATGTTCGAAGCAGTTTAGATGCCGAAAATGACATTCTACTATTTTTAAAGTTGAATTTTGCACTTTTAGATCTTACGATAAGTAATACCTTCACATGTGAATTGTTGTGCTTGTTTAAATACCACTATGATACTTGTTTTAATTTAATATTGTATTTAGATACATCGAGAATCATGTTGGGGCAACTATCACACCACGAGCTACAAAACGTTGTTGCTTTCGTAACGTCTTGGTTTTATTGTTCGAGTATTTTTAGCCGCTTTTTTATTTCTCTAGATTCATAACCTTATTTTTATTTTTGTTTCTAAATTTCATATTGAATGAGAACATATGAGAGTGTAGTTTCGTTTTGATGATAATTAATGGCCGCAAAACACGTATTTGAAGTCACTACATTCCCCACAAAATCGAGCAAAATATTGTGGGGAATTTTCCGAAAAATTTTAAATTGTAGAATAGGCCCATTTTCGCAAGATAACCAGAAAAAGGTGCTACGAGCAAGACTTTATTAAGGCTTTTCCTCGTTTGAAGCAGTTTAGATGCCGAAAATGACATTTTACTATTTTTAAAGGTGAATTTTGCACTTTTAGATCTTACGATAAGTAATACTTTCACATGTGAATTGTTGTGCCTATTTAAATACCACTATGATAGTTGTTTTTATTTAATATGATATTTAGGTACATCGAGAATCCGGTTGGGGCTACTATCTCACCACTAGCTACAAAACGTTGCTGCTTTTATGACGTCTTGGTTTTTATCGTTCGAGTATTTTTAGCCGTTTTTTATTTCTCTAGATTTATAACCATATTTTTGTTTTTGTTTCTAAATTTCATATTGAATGCAAATATATGAGAGTGTAGTTTCGTTTTGATGATAATTAATGGTCATAAAACATGAATTTGAAGTCACTACATTCCCTACAAAATCATGCAAAATTTTGTAGGGAATTTTTCTGAAAAATTTTAAATTGCAGATAAGACTCATTTTCGTAAAATAAATAGAAAACGGTGCTACGAGAATATATGAGAGTGTTGTTTTGTTTTGATGATAATTAATAACTTCACATGTGAATTGTTGTGTGCCTGTTTAAATACCACTATGAGAGTTGTTTTTATTTAATATTATATTTAGGTACATCGAGAATCATGTTGGGGCTACTATCTCACCACTAGCTACAAAATGCAGCTGCTTTTATAACGTTTTGGTTTTATTGTTCGAATCTTTTTAACTGCTTTTTTATTTATCTAGATTCATAACCATAGTTTTGTTTTTGTTTCTAAATTTCATATTGAATGCGAATATATGAGAGTGTAATTTCGTTTTGAGGATAATTAATGGCCGCAAAACACAAATTTGAAGTCACTACATTTCCCACATAATCGGGCAAAATTTCGTGAGGAATTTTCTGAAAAATTTTAAATTGCAGATTAGACCCATTTTCGCAAGATAAATAGAAAAAGGCGCTTCGAGCAAGATTTTATTATGGATTTCCCTCATTCGAAGCAGTTTAGATGCCGAAAATGACATTTTACTATTTTTTAAGGTGAATTTTGCACTTTTAAATGTTACGATAAGTAATACCTTCACATGTGAATTGTTGTGCCTTTTTAAATACCACTATGATACTTGTTTTTATTTAATATTATATTTAGGTACATCGAGAATCCTGTTGGGGCTACTATCTTACCACTAACTACAAAACGTTGCTGCTTTTATGACGTCTTGGTTTTTATCGTTCGAGTATTTTTAGCCGCTTTTTATTCCTCAAGATTTATAACCATATTTTTATTTTTGTTTCTAAATTTCATATTGAATGCAAATATATGAGAGTGTAATTTCGTTTTGATGATAATTAATGGCTGCAATACACGAATTTGAAGTCACTACATTCCCCACAAAATCTGGAAAAAATTTTGTAGGGAATTTTTCGAAAACTTTTAAATTGCAGATTAGCCCATTTTCGCAAGATAACCAGAAAAAAGGGCTACGAGCAAGACTTCCTTAATGCTTTTCCCCGTATGAAGCAGTTTAGGTGCCGAAAATGACATTTTTACTATTTTTCAAGGTGAATTTTGCACTTTTAGATCTTACGATAAGTAATACTTTCACATGTGAATTGTTATGCCTATTTAAATACCACTATGATACTTATTTTAGTTTAATATTGTATTTAGGTACATCGAGAATCATGTTGGGGCAACTATCTCACCACTAGCTACAAAACGTTGCTTTTTTTATAACGTCTTGATTTTATTGTTTGAGTATTTTTTGCCGCTTTTTATTCTTCTAGATTTATAACTTTATTTTTGTTTTTGTTTCTAAAAATCATATTGTACGAGAATATATGAGAGTGTAGTTTCATTTTGATGATAATTAATGGCCGCAAAACACAAATTTGAAGTCACTACATTCCCCACAAAATCAGGCAAATTTTTGTGCGAAATTTTTCAAAATAATTTGAATTGCAGATTAGACCCATTTTCGCGAGATAACTAGAAAACGGTGTTACGAGCAAGACTTCCTTAAGGATTTCCCCCGTTCGAAGCTGGTTAGATGTCGAAAATGACATTTTACTATTTTTAAAGGTGAATTTTGCACTTTTAGATCTTACGATAAGTAACACATTCACATGTGATTTGTTGTGCCTGTTTAAATATCAATATGATACTTGTTTTTATTTAATATTGTATTTAGGTACATCGAGAATCATGTTGGGGCTACTATATCACCACTAGCTACAATACGCATCTGCTTTTATAACGTATTGGTTTTATTGTTCGAGTATTTTTAGCCGCTTTTTTATTTTTCTAGATTCATAACCTTATTTTTGTTTTTGTTTCTATATTTCATATTGAATGAGAATATATGAGAGTGTAGTTTCGTTTTGATAATAATTAATGGTCGTTAAACACATATTTGAAGTTACTACATTCCCAACAAAATCAGGCAAAATTTTGTGCGGAATTTTCCAAAAAATTTTAAATTGTAGATTAGGCCCATTTTCGCAAGATAACTAGAAAAAGGCGCTACGAGAAAGACTTCCTTAAGGATTTTGAAACGTCCCGTAAAATTAACCTTGACGACCAACGTTTACTTGGTCCCATAACCTTGATCAAAACTCTATATGAATATTTTTAAACAACCATTGCATTCATTTATTGAAAGAGATTACCCAAAAGGGAAATCCAAAATTTTAAAAGTTTTAAAGTTAAACCAAACTTAACAAATGTTGACCAAAAAGTCAACCTACAACCATAAAACGTATAAAAACTAAATGCAACAGTAATAATTGCTTAAATAAAATCTGCGACACAATATACGGACTCTCTATCCAGCGGAAGCAAATAATCATATCATTTATGTACTCGAGAATAAAACATGCGAGTAAACTGTCAACATAAAAATGTTGGTGAGATATAGGTTTAATAAAACAACTACAATATCATTAGACCATAAGATTTAACGTTGAGAAACGTCTTAAAATATTATTACATCTATCCCGTGAGCACCTGGTAACCCAACTTAACTCATTTTATCTACCATTTTATGGACCATTTTTATCTACCATGGACCATACACTATACAAGTGTATCTTCTACGAATGACTAAACATTCCCTTGAAAACTAGCGCGACTAGAAAGGAATGGGGCGGTCAAACTCGATAGATCTATCAATAGGATTTGCATCTACGGTACAGAGCCCACAATTATAAATTACCAAACTAAGGTATATTTTTGTACAACTCACAAATGAATAATATATCATTTTTGATTACTTGTGTCTAACATGTAAAAACGAAAAACATGTTTTCTCATCCCAAAAAGATTTAAAATAGTAGAAAATGTGGGACTATAACTCACGATAGAATATTTGGAAAGTAAGTGCAGTGATAGTGTAAAAATGACACGTTCGACTCCGAATTCACGAACCTAGATCAAGAACATATATGTTAAGATATATAAGAACAAATAATAATAATAAAACAAGTTTATATAACATATATAATACTTTAAATTGTTTACATTAGAAATTAATTGTTAATAGCTATATATATATATATATACATATATATATATATATATATATATATATATATATATATATATATATTTCAAGTTCGCGTAATTAGCTTCGGTTAGGTGTATCTCATAGTGTATTTATTATCTATAGGTGTACTAGGCACCCTTAGATAGCTATTTGAGTCGCCTAACTAATCCAATTCATCATATGTCCTGAATCAAGGTATATGTTACTCAAAATTATAAAATTATCCAAAACAGTCCAATAATCGTTATAGGAATAGTTAGTAGGGTATGATAAATAGCTAAACTTATTATTTTTCTTAGCTATTCTGGAATTTATTTATTAACATATATATCAACATGGTTTATGAAAGAAAATAGCCCAGATTTTAGTTAGAATAGTTTTTAAGTTAAATATATTAGGTATACAACGTTAATCTTAGTCAAAAGTTTTGGTTCATAATTTCTTCGTTACTTCATATATTTTGGTCACATAAATTGCTGGAGACTCCGTAATATGTTGAGTTTTCAATACATATTCGAAATTTTTTGGTTTCATAGTCAAAGTTAGGCTTATGCCCTCAACTTGTAACGGTGAACAGATTCAGAGGAATTCCGAACTGTAGTTAACAAATAAGAATGAAAAATACCTTTTTCTTTGAGATAATTGGTGATTATTGTACAGAAAATCAATATTATGTAATTGAAAATTTTACTAAAATATAAACCTTCAAAACAAAGTCTAAGATAGAATTTTAATTTTTATGTCAAAACAGTTTTTAAGAACCGAAAGAGACTAAATGTTGTTGTTAAGTGCCTTATACATGTATACAAGTTATTAATTCTCATAGTAACTTAATATAATGTTATAATACATATATATAAGTGTTTTTCCAGAGAAGTTAGTAAGGTTTACTTAGTTTTCAAACAAGCTTGGTGTTCACCAAAACAAGTTCTAGTTTTTACAAGTTTTATAAGCATAATAAGATACCAACTATATAAGGAATTGAACAAGAATTTTGAGAAGTATTTTACCTTGATTATGAAGAGGAAAGTTTTTGGGATTGAAGTAGGATATGAGAGCATTCAAATGTGTGTTTTAGTTTAAGAAAATGTGAAGTAAAAATGAGTTCCATGTTATAAACAAAAATGGGGAACAAAAACAATTAGGTTACAATTATTGTATAAGATGCCAAATGGTGAGTCACCCATGATAAGAACTTATTTTTGGAAGATTTTTGATAGTATTATACCATAAAAATACTTCTAGAAACAAGCATATAATACGCGTATAGATACCGTATAAATACAAGTAGAATTTTTGATGAAAATGAATTGAAAAACGAATGTTGCTATCTTTAATAAGTATAAGTATGTGAAAGTATGTATTCATAGCTTTCAAGAGTGTATTTATACATTCATAACACATTATATATAAATACATTTTAATATAGGTTTAACTATGTCGATAAATAATATATATATATATATATATATATATAGTTTGAAAACCTATAAGTTTGTAATATGAAAATGTAGGTGTAATACTTTGTTAGTATACTTCATGAGATACTTAACTGTTGTATTTTCAAGTTATATATATATATATATATATATATATATATATATATATATATATATATATATATATATATATATATATATATATATATATATATATATATATATATATATATATATATAATTGTCCCGAAATATTAAACGGAACACGATCTGATATATAAAGCGTTATGCGATTTATAATACGCTAGATGAATAATTAAAGAAATAAAACATATGAATATTTTATTATTTCGAATAACATAGGAATGTCGTATAAAAAATTCGGATTTGAAAATCACGAATATATAATTGTTGGTTTGAAAACCGAGACGATTCTTCGAATAAAAACGTTATACGTAGGAACGTACTAACATGTAATCACATATTTTTATTTAATAAATAATGTAGGAATATTATGTTATTTATATAGAATATAATTAATCATTTAGAATGATGTGGTAATGATGCCAACGAAAGTTAAATATCACCAATTACGTCTATATATATATATATATATATATATATATATATATATATATATATATATATATATATATATATATGTTAGTAACACCTAACTACATAACTAGAGAGTAGTTTAATATATATCATAACCCATAGTGATCTTAAAAAAAATTCGATGTAGAAAAACATAGATTCTAACTAACGATCGTCAAATATTTAACGAAAAATTAATGGAAAAAGTCGGGTTGTTACAGTACCGACCCCTTAAAGAAAATCTCGTCCCGAGATTTAGTTGGCGTAGTTAAGGATACTAAGAAGTTAAGACGATACACTAATCATACAATACTAAAACAAGTTGGTTAGCGAGGACTTACCCGTGAAAATTTCTTATCACTGCGGGCCTCGTTAGTTTTGAGATCAGAAGCTCCAACATTGGAAGGTCCAGCATTCTGCTTCCCTTTCAGACGGTCCTTTAAAATATGACCCGTCTGTCCGCAGATTAAACACGTACATGAGGCAGATCTACAATATTTCTCTATGTGACCTTTCTTATTGTACTTCCTACCCTTCACGGTGCAATAGCCAACATGGTTTCTCTCACATCGCGTACATAGCGGTTCCTTGCCCTTGGAGTTAGTCTTAGAAGTAGATCCATTCTCATAGTTTCGAAACATTCCTAGCATGTTTCTTGAGCTTGGAGTAAAGTTACCAGCGCGATCCTCCTTCCACTTCCTCTTTCTATTTGCCCTCTTCATGATAGTAGGCAGCTTTTTTTTTTCTCATTCGAATATCCCAGTTTGTCCTGTTAGTCTCCATATTGATGGCTCCTAGGATTGATGTTGGGTTATGGGCAGCAACGTAACCTAGTATCTCAGTAGGCAAACCTGACACATACCTCTCGATGCCAACACTATTCAGTGTAACAAGTCGCGGACACAGTATGGATAGTTCCCTGAATAGGACATTATAACTAGCAATGTCAGCTCCAATTACCCGCAAACCTAAAAGCTCATTCTCCCATCTCATTTGCTCTTATCTGAGACAATAGTTCTCGGTCACTTGTCGATCAACTGAGTTCTTCAATTTGAGCATCGATTACTCCCTTATCTGACATGTTTCCTTCAAAACAAGGTGGTTCACCGAGTTACAGTCAATGAAACAACACCATAAAAGTATACTAGCAACGAGTAGTATTTCGTAGTAATTAGTTGTAGGTAGTAAGAATTCTTGATAGTGACCAAGTAGTGATAATATGGATAGTCAATATTAATGATAGATATTAGTGAACAACGGTAGCTATAGTCAAGGATAGTAATAAGTAACTTTAGTGTAGTAGTATTAGGGAAAATAATAGCAGTGGAGTAGTAGTAGTGAGAGAAGTGGTAAATAATAGAGTAACAGTAATAAAAAATGAGAAGTAGTAGTAGTATATGAGAGTGAGTAGTTCTAGACAGTGCCCTTGTAGTGTTAAATAATGATGGGTGTACACATAGCTAATAGGTTACAAACATTAGCTATCAAGTGATTGCATTTAAGTTGTATTTACCAAATTAAACTTTTCTTTGTCTCATTTCTAATCCCTTATGTCATGATGTCGGAACTTCTATATGAGTTACAGTAATATAATCCCGGTCATTATATTACCCTAACTCATACGTTCATTTCAACATTACTTCATAAGTTCATGTCAATGAAATCCATTTATAGTTAATGAATTATAAGCAACAATCAGAATCATCACTTTCTAGAAACCTTCACATCAACAGAACTACACTTGAGACGTTTATAGTATCGCCGAATAGATGATGTGCCCTTGCATTTCTTCTCTAAAAACGCAACCCTGGCTGACAATTTCTCCACAATCTTCTTCAACTCTCTAACTTCATCAACAGGTGAGGGTGAAGTGTCGCAACACTAGTGGATGATGTAGTAGGACAACGGTGGACAACACGGTGTGACACCGGTGGAGTAACGGTAAAATTGAGTTTTTAGAACTCGGCGTATAGGGTGTGGTTCCTCAGATTCTTCGTATTTCTCGGACTCATCTTTATCCTCGGAATCCTCTTCCTTCTCAGAATCCTCTTCCTCCTCGGAATCCTATCGGTCAGGATAAGCGAACTGAGGATGGTCTTCAGCGTTGGAATCATCCTCGTCCTCCCTGGGTTCAGGCTAGCCTAAAGGCTCGGACGACGCCTCGTTATCAAGTAGAGTGCGGGAGCACCCTTTGCAGGAGCAGAGGCATCAGAATCACCGTCCGTATGAAAATCACTCAAGAATGTATGGCGAGGGATAGTCATCTAATCACTTAATTAGATCACAAATATTTTATAACATCTCTACATATAAATATAATAGGCACGTATATTTTTCACATGTTATATCACTTAATATCCTAAAGCCGGGTTGTAGTCTGGACTTACTAATACATCCTATGACTCCGGAAGACACTCAAATGCAAGTCCTAGTTCCCTACAACCAAATCTCTGATACCAACAGAAACGTCCCGTCAAATTAACGTTGACGACCAACGTTTACTTGGTCCCATAACTTTGATCAAAATCTCTATATGAATATTTTTAAACAACCATTGCATTCATTTATTGAAAGAGATTACCCAAAAGGAAAATCCAACATTTTAAAAGTTTTAAAGTCAAACCAAACTTAACAAATGTTGACCAAAAAGTCAACCTACAACCATAATAATAAAATTTATAAAAACTGAATGCAACAGTAATAATTGTTTAAATAAAATCTGCAACACAATATGCAGACTCTCTATCCAGCGGAAGCAAATAATCATATCAATTATGTACCTGAAAATAAAACATGCGAGTAAACTGCCAACATAAAAATGTTTGTGAGATATAGGTTTAATAAAACAACTTGAATATCATTAGACCACAAGATTTAATGTTGAGAAACATCTTAAAAATATTATTACAACTATCCCATGAGCACCTGGTAACCCAACTTAACTCATTTTATCTACCCTTTAAGGACCATACACTGTACAAGTGTATCTTCTACAAAGGACTAAACATTCCCTTGAAAACTAGCGTGACTAGAAAGGAATGGGGTGGTCAGGCCCGACAGATCTATCAATAGGATTCGCGTCTACGGTACAAAGCCCACAGTTATAAGTTACCAAGCTAAGGTATATTTTTGTACAACTCACAGATGAATAATTTACCATTTTTGATTACTTGTGTCTAACATGTAAAAACGAAAAGCATGTATTCTCATCCCAAAAAGATTTAAAATAGTAGAAAAGGTGGGACTATAACTCACGATAGAATATTTGGAAAATAAGTGCAGCGGTAGTGTAAAAATGACACGGTCGACTCCGAATTCACGAACCTAGATCAAGAACATATATGTCAAGATATATAACAACAAATAATAATAATAAAACAAGTTTATATAACATATATAATACTTTTACTTGTTTACGTTAGAAATTAATTGTTAGTAGTTATATAATAAGTATATATATTTCAGGTTCGCGTAATTAGCTTCGGTTAGGTGTATCTCATAGTGTATTTATCATCTATAGGTGTACTAGGCACCCTTGGATAGCTATTTGAGTCCCCTAACTAATCCAATTCATCATATGTCCTAAATCAAGGTATAGGCTAGTCAAAATTATAAAATTGTCCAAAACAGTCCAATAATCGTCAAAGAAACAGTTAGTAGGGTATGATAAATAGCTAAACTTATTATTTTTCTTAGCTATTCTGAAATTTATTTATTAACATATATATATCAACCAAGGTTGGAGATCTCGGATATCGGGGAGATCTCGTTTGGACATTTTTGGGGAGATCTCGGCATCTCGGAAAAATCTCGGGGAGATCTCGGGTGTTGACTTACGTTGACTTTTTAGTTTTTTAATATAAATGTATATAAATAAATAAATATATGTACATTTATATACATTTTTACGAGATTTTACAAGTAAATCGAAGAAATGAGAGAGAAAATCCGAAAAATCACGTGATCTTAATAGAAAATTCAAGAAATGAGCCAGAAAATTCGAGAAATCATGGCTTTGACCAAGTTTGACCTCGCTGAACGAGAAATCTCGGGAGATGGACATCTCGTCTCGGCGGCTTTCCAAAAACGAGATCTCGGAGAAATCTCGGGGAGAGATAAGGAGATTTAAAACACTGATATCAACATGGGTTATGAAGGAAAATAGCCCGGTCTTAGTTAGCATAGTCTTTAAGTTATATATATTAGGCAAACAACGTTAATCTTAGTCAAAAGTTTAGGTTCATAATTTCTTCATTACTTCATATATTTTGGTCACATAAATTGCTGGAGACTCCTTAATATGTTGAGTTTTCAAAACATATTCGAAATCTTTTGGTTTCATAGTCGAAGTTAGGCTTATGCTCTCTACTTGTAACGGTGGACAGATTCGGAGGAATTCCGAACTGTAGTTACCAAATAAAAATGAAAAATACCTTTTTCTTTGAGATAATTGGTGATTTTTGTACAGAAAATCCATATTATGTAATTGAACATTTTCCTAAAATATAAGAATTTAAAACAAAGTCTAAGATAGATTTTTAATTTTTATGTCAAAACAGTTTTTAAGAACCGAAAGAGACTAAATATTGTTGTTAAGTTTAAGTGCCTTATACATGTATACAAGTTATTAATTCTTATAGTAACTTAGTATAATGTTATAATACAAATATATAAGTGTTTTTCCAGAGAAGTTAGTAAAGTTTACTTAGTTTTCAAACAAGCTTGGTGTTCACCAAAACAAGTTCAAGTTTTTACAAGTTTTATAAGCATAATAAGATAGCAACTATATAAGAAATTGAACAAGGATTTTGAGAAGTAGTTTACCTTGATTATGAAGAGGAAAGTTTTTGGGATTGAAGTAGGATATCAGAGCATTCAAGTGTGTGTTTTAGTTTAAGAAAATGTGAAAAGTAAAAATGAGTTCCATGTTATAAAAAAAATGGAGAACAAAAACAAAATGTTAGGTTGTATTTTTGTGACAATTATTGTATAACATGCCAAATGGTAAGTCAAGAACTAATTTTTGGCAGATTTTTGATAGTATTATACCATAGAAATACTTCTAGAAACAAGCGTATAATACGCGTATAAATACAATACAAATACAAGTAGAATTTTTGATAAAAACGAATCGAAATACGAATGTTACTGTGACGACCCAGAAATTTACGAACAAATTTAAACTTTATCTTTAAATTATTTAATGTTTTTGACACGATAAGCAAAGTCTGTAATGTTGAGTCACGAAAGTTTTGGAACTATATTCATATAATCAATTATTCTTTGACTGTTCTCGACGATTCACGAACAATATATATATAACTTAATGTGCATATATATATATATATGATTTCAAGTTATTTAGTAAACGATATTAATATTCGATTATTGATTCGTTTAATATTTAGATAAGTTAACTAAAACGTTTAAGATGAACCAGTAAAACACTAATTTGCTACAGTATTTTCGAATTGCCACAGTACCCGAAAAGCTACAGTGTTTTCGAAAATCACTATTTGCTACAGTAAAAAAACTTTGCTACATTACCTTTGCTACAGTAAAATGCTATTTCAAAATGAAAATGTATATATTATATATATATTAACAAATAGTGAGACGATGATTTATAGAAGTAAATGACCAAAACACTCGAAAGTTTAAGATATACTTTGAGTGGTATAGTTTGTGGATAACTTAAGGCTATATTTTGACAAAGGTACGTGACACGAAACGTAAAAAGCAAGAACACGGTGAACATTTGAGAAAGGTGTTAGAAGTATTGAGGAAGGAAGAATTGTACGCTAAGTTTTCAAAGTGTGCATTTTGGTTGGAAGAAGTTCAATTCCTCGGTCACATAGTGAACAAAGAAGGTATTAAGGTGGATCCGGCAAAGGTGGGAAACCCTGAAAACTCCGAAACACATACGCCAGTTTTTAAGACTAGCTGGTTACTACAGAAGGTTCATCCAAGACTTTTCCAGAATAGCAAAACCCTTGACTGCATTAACGCATAAAGGGAAGAAATTTGAATGGAATGATGAACAAGAGAAAGCGTTTCAGTTATTGAAGAAAAAGCTAACTACGGCACCTATATTGTCATTGCCTGAAGGGAATGATGATTTTGTGATTTATTGTGACGCATCAAAGCAAGGTCTCGGTTGTGTATTAATGCAACGAACGAAGGTGATTGCTTATGCGTCTAGACAATTGAAGATTCACGAACAAAATTATACGACGCATGATTTGGAATTAGGCGCGGTTGTTTTTGCATTAAAGACTTGGAGGCACTACTTATATGGGGTCAAAAGTATTATATATACCGACCACAAAAGTCTTCAACACATATTTAATCAGAAACAACTGAATATGAGGCAGCGTAGGTGGATTGAATTATTGAATGATTACGACTTTGAGATTCGTTACCACCCGGGGAAGGCAAATGTGGTAGCCGATACCTTGAGCAGGAAGGACAGAGAACCCATTCGAGTAAAATCTATGAATATAATGATTCATAATAACCTTACTACTCAAATAAAGGAGGCGCAACAATGAGTTTTAAAAGAGGGAAATTTAAAGGATGAAATACCCAAAGGATCGGAGAAGCATCTTAATATTCGGAAAGACGGAACCCGGTATAGGGCTGAAAGGATTTGGGTACCAAAATTTGGAGATATGAGAGAAATGGTACTTAGAGAAGCTCATAAAACCAGATACTCAATACATCCTGGAACGGGGAAGATGTACAAGGATCTCAAGAAACATTTTTGGTGGCTGGGTATGAAAGCCGATGTTGCTAAATACGTAGGAGAATGTTTGACGTGTTCTAAGGTTAAAGCTAAGCATCAGAAACCATCAGGTCTACTTCAACAACCCGAAATCCCAGAATGGAAATGGGAAAACATTACCATGAATTTCATCACTAAATTGCCAAGGACTGCAAGTGGTTTTGATACTATTTGGGTAATAGTTGATCGTCTCACCAAATCAGCACACTTCCTGCCAATAAGAGAAGATGACAAGATGGAGAAGTTAGCACGACTGTATTTGAAGGAAGTCATCTCCAGACATGGAATACCAATCTCTATTATCTCTGATAGGGATGGCAGATTTATTTCAAGATTCTGGCAGACATTACAGCAAGCATTAGGAACTCGTCTAGACATGAGTACTGCCTATCATCCACAAACTGATGGGCAGAGCGAAAGGACGATACAAACGCTTGAAGACATGCTACGAGCATGTGTTATTGATTTCGAAAACAGTTGGGATCGACATCTACCGTTAGCAGAATTTTCCTACAACAACAGCTACCATTCAAGCATTGAGATGGCGCCGTTAGAAGCACTTTATGGTAGAAAGTGCAGGTCTCCGATTTGTTGGAGTGAAGTGGGGGATAGACAGATTACGGGTCCGGAGATTATACAAGAAACTACCGAGAAGATCATCCAAATTCAACAACGGTTGAAAACCGCCCAAAGTCGACAAAAGAGGCTATGCTGACATTAAAAGAAAAGATATAGAATTTGAAATTAGAGAGATGGTCATGCTTAAAGTTGCACCTTGGAAAGGCGTTGTTCGATTTGGTAAACGAGGGAAATTAAATCCAAGGTATATTGGACCATTCAAGATTATTGATCGTGTCGGACCAGTAGCTTACCGACTTGAGTTACCTCAACAACTCGCGGCTGTACATAACACTTTCCACGTCTCGAATTTGAAGAAATGTTTTGCTAAAGAAGATCTCACTATTCCGTTAGATGAAATCCAAATCAACGAAAAACTTCAATTCATCGAAGAACCCGTCGAAATAATGGATCGTGAGGTTAAAAGACTTAAGCAAAACAAGATACCAATTGTTAAGGTTCGATGGAATGCTCGTAGAGGACCCGAGTTCACCTGGGAGCATGAAGATCAGATGAAGAAGAAATACCCGCATCTCTTTCCAGAAGATTCGTCAACACCTTCAACAGCTTAAAATTTCGGGACGAAATTTATTTAACGGGTAGGTACTGTAGTGACCCGAACTTTTCCATGTTTATATATATTAATTGAGATTGATATTTACATGATTAAATGTTTCCAACATATTAAGCAATCAAACTTGTTAAGACTTGATTAATTGAAATAGGTTTCATATAGACAATTGACTACCCAAGTTGACCGGTGATTCACGAACGTTAAAACTTGTAAAAACTATATGATGACATATATATGATTATATATATAGTTAACATGATATTATGATAAGTAAACATATCATTAAGTATATTAACAATGAACTACATATGTAAAAAACAAGACTACTAACTTAATGATTTTGAAACGAGACATATATGTAACGATTATCGTTGTAACGACATTTAATGTATATATATCATATTAAGAGTTATTCGTACATCATAATATCATGATAATATAATAATTTAAAATCTCTTTTGATATTATAAACATTGGGTTAACAACATTTAACAAGATCGTTAACCTAAAGGTTTCAAAACAACATTTACATGTAACGACTAACGATGACTTAACGACTCAGTTAAAATGTATATACATGTAGTGTTTTAATATGTATTCATACACTTTTGAAAGACTTCAATACACTTATCAAAATACTTCTACTTAACAAAAATGCTTATAATTACATCCTCGTTCAGTTTCATCAACAATTCTACTCGTATGCACCCGTATTCGTACTCGTACAATACACAGCTTTTAGATGTATGTACTATTGGTATATACACTCCAATGATCAGCTCTTAGTAGCCCATGTGAGTCACCTAACACATGTGGGAACCATCATTTGGCAACTAGCATGAAATATCTCATAAAATTACAAAAATATGAGTAATCATTCATGACTTATTTACATGAAAACAAAATTACATATCCTTTATATCTAATCCATACACCAACGACCAAAAACACCTACAAACACTTTCATTCTTCAATTTTCTTCATCTAATTGATCTCTCTCAAGTTCTATCTTCAAGTTCTAAGTGTTCTTCATAAATTCCAAAAGTTCTAGTTTCATAAAATCAAGAATACTTTCAAGTTTGCTAGCTCACTTCCAATCTTGTAAGGTGATCATCTAACCTCAAGAAATCTTTGTTTCTTATAGTAGGTTATCATTCTAATACAAGGTAATAATCATATTCAAACTTTGGTTCAATTTCTATAACTATAACAATCTTATTTCAAGTGATGATCTTACTTGAACTTGTTTTCGTGTCATGATTCTGCTTCAAGAACTTCGAGCCATCCAAGGATCCATTGAAGCTAGATCTATTTTTCTCTTTTCCAGTAGGTTTATCCAAGGAACTTAAGGTAGTAATGATGTTCATAACATCATTCGATTCATACATATAAACCTATCTTATTCGAAGGTTTAAACTTGTAATCACTAGAACATAGTTTAGTTAATTCTAAACTTGTTCGCAAACAAAAGTTAATCCTTCTAACTTGACTTTTAAAATCAACTAAACACATGTTCTATATCTGTATGATATGCTAACTTAATGATTTAAAACCTGGAAACACGAAAAACACCGTAAAACCGGATTTACGCCGTCGTAGTAACACCGCGGGCTGTTTTGAGTTAGTTAATTAAAAACTATGATAAACTTTGATTTAAAAGTTGTTATTCTGAGAAAATGATTTTTATTATGAACATGAAACTATATCCAAAAATTATGGTTAAACTCAAAGTGGAAGTATGTTTTCTAAAATGGTCATCTAGACGTCGTTCTTTCGACTGAAATGACTACCTTTACAAAAACGACTTGTAACTTATTTTTCGGACTATAAACCTATACTTTTTCTGTTTAGATTCATAAAATAGAGTTCAATATGAAACCATAGCAATTTGATTCACTCAAAACGGATTTAAAATGAAGAAGTTATGGGTAAAACAAGATTGGATAATTTTTCTCATTTTAGCTACGTGAAAATTGGTAACAAATCTATTCCAACCATAACTTAATCAACTTGTATTGTATATTATGTAATCTTGAGATACCATAAACACGTATACAATGTTTCGACCTATCATGTCGACACATCTATATATATTTCAGAACAACCATAGACACTCTATATGTGAATGTTGGAGTTAGCTATACAGGGTTGAGGTTGATTCCAAAATATATATAGTTTGAGTTGTGATCAATACTGAGATACGTATACACTGGGTTGTGGATTGATTCAAGATAATATTTATCGATTTATTTCTGTACATCTAACTGTGGACAACTAGTTGTAGGTTACTAACGAGGACAGCTGACTTAATAAACTTAAAACATCAAAATATATTAAAAGTGTTGTAATTATATTTTGAACATACTTTGATATATATGTATATATTGTTATAGGTTCGTGAATCAACCAGTGGCCAAGTCTTACTTCCCGACGAAGTAAAAATCTGTGAAAGTGAGTTATAGTCCCACTTTTAAAATCTAATATTTTTGGGATGAGAATACATGCAGGTTTTATAAATGATTTACAAAGTAGACACAAGTACGTGAAACTACATTCTATGGTTGAATTATCGAAATCGAATATGCCCCTTTTTATTAAGTCTGGTAATCTAAGAATTAGGGAACAGACACCCTAATTGACGCGAATCCTAAAGATAGATCTATTGGGCCTAACAAACCCCATCCAAAGAACCGGATGCTTTAGTACTTCGAAATTTATATCATATCCGAAGGGTGTCCCGGAATGATGGGGATATTCTTATATATGCATCTTGTTAATGTCGGTTACCAGGTGTTCACCATATGAATGATTTTTATCTCTATGTATGGGATGTGTATTGAAATATGAAATCTTGTGGTCTATTATTATTATGATTTGATATATATAGGTTAAACCTATAACTCACCAACATTTTTGTTGACGTTTTAAGCATGTTTATTCTCAGGTGATTATTAAGAGCTTCCGCTGTCGCATACTTAAATAAGGACGAGATTTGGAGTCCATGCTTGTATGATATTGTGTAAAAACTGCATTCAAGAAACTTATTTTGTTGTAACATATTTGTATTGTAAACCATTATGTAATGGTCGTGTGTAAACAGGATATTTTAGATTATCATTATTTGATAATCTACATAAAGCTTTTTAAACCTTTATTGATGAAATAAAGGTTATGGTTTGTTTTAAAATGAATGCAGTCTTTGAAAAACGTCTCATATAGAGGTCAAAACCTCGCAACGAAATCAATTAATATGGAACGTTTTTAATCAATAAGAACGGGACATTTCAGTTGGTATCCGAGCGTTGGTCTTAGAGAACCAGAAAATTTGCATTAGTGTGTCTTATCGAGTTTGTTAGGATGCATTAGTGATTCTGGACTTCGACCGTGTTTTCTTTAAAAATGATTGCTTAACATTTTTGTTGGAAACTATATATTTTTAACATATGAATATTATGTGATATATTAATCTCTTAACGTGTTTGATATTATGTGATAGATGTCTACCTCTAGAACAAGTCCCATTGACTCACCTAATAATAATGAAGAGTCAAATGTAAATTGGAATGATTCGTGGACTGATTCACAAGTTCCCGAAGAGGAACCGGAAGAAGAGTCGGAACCGGAAGAAGAATCGGAACCGGAAGAAGAATCGGAACCGGTGGGGGAAATAATAAAACGGTTAAGTAAAAGAGAATCCTCAACCAACCGACCAAGGTTAATTATGGTCAATGGTGTTTCCGCCAAGGAAGCAAAATATTGGGAGGATTACCAATTCTCCGATGAATCGGATTCCGACGAGAATTCCAATGATGTTATAGAAATTACCCCAACTGAATTTAAAAAGGCAAAAGAAAATAATAAGGGAAAGGGCATAAAAATAGAGAAATCTAATTCCAACCCCGATGAACTTTATATGTATCGTGAACCCCCGAAGTCCTTAAGTTGTAACAATGACCCGGGAACCTCTAAACCACCAGGTTTTTCTAAACCAATGTGGACAACGACGGCTCGTATTAGGGGAACATCATATATCCCTAGAAACTTGGCAAAACGAACCAAAACCGAAGAAGAAGAAACGAGCGAGTCGGAATAAGATAGTTGTATTCGTGTGGTGTAATATATGTAATATAGTGTTCTTATGCTTTATGATATATGTAAAAATTGCTTGTATTAATAAGTATTTTTTTATGAATCTAACTCTTGTCTATTTTACAGTTTAAAAACACAAAATGGATAGACAACCCAATATTTTAAGAGACCTACCCGGAGACATGATTGATGAAATCTTGTCTAGAGTCGGCCAGAATTCCTCGGCACAACTATTTAAGGCGAGATCAGTTTGTAAGACATTCGAAGAACGTTCCAAGAATGTCTTGGTTTATAAGAGACTTTCGTTTGAAAGATGGGGGATAGCACATTGGGAAACCCATAAGTTACGATGTGTTTACTTTGACGCATATATTGCGGGGAACCCAAATGCTATTTTACGCAACGGGTTAAGAAATTATTTTGACTCAATATATCCGAATATTGGACTTCGTGATTTAGAAAAAGCGGCTAACATGCAACATAAAGAAGCATGTTATGCTTACGGATTAGTAATGTTCGCTTCTCACCAAAGTGAGAACAAGAACATCGGGCTACAACTATTAAACAAAATGTTTCCACAAGTGACGGAGTCGGTAATTGGGGTAAGAAATGAGGTTTTTAGATTGTTACGGGACTGTTGGACATTACGTAACCCTCGTCCCTTTGACGACGTTACAACACGCTGTCTTATCAACGGCCATAACGGTTATGTTCCACAAGACCAAGGATGGGAAGTAGTCCTAGTAAAACCAGAATGCATGACTTGTTTCTGGACGTATGAATTACGTGTCTTTATTGCCTTTGCTGAACGACTTGTGTACTAGCTAGAATTATCTTCACAACTATCTTGTATCAAAGTTATTGTGTGTTATATTTCATGCTTTATGTAAAATAAGCGATATTGTAAGTTTGTAAAATATTGTATAAAAGTTTGAACGCGAAATATTATTATAATCAGTTTTTCATATAGAATTGTAGTAGTTGAATTGTATATTAGCTACTAAGTATGAACTTAACGGGTAGGTACTACCCGAATTTAAACTTATAAAACGCTAATATGAAGAAAAAGCTTTTATAAATGAGTTCATATTATGCTACGAAATACTATTAACTACTCTTAATATTCTGTATGATTAACTTGTTCCATTTGACTATTTTGAAGGAAATGGCACCGACTACTCGACACACCGTGAATATGAATGAAGAGGAATTCCGTACTTTTCTAGCTTCAAACATAGCCGCAGTACAGGCTGCGCTACATACCAACAATAACCTTGGATCTAGCAGTACAGGAAATCGTGTAGGATGCACCTACAAAGAATTCACTGCCTGCAAACCTTTGGAATTTGATGGAACCGAAGGACCGATCGGATTGAAACGGTGGACCGAGAAGGTCGAATCGGTGTTTGCCATAAGTAAGTGTACTGAAGAGGACAAAGTGAAGTACACTACGCATACCTTCACAGGTTCTGCATTAACATGGTGGAATACCTATCTAGAGCAAGTGGGACAAGACGATGCGTACGCACTACCGTGGTCAGCATTCAAGCACTTGATGAACGAGAAGTACCGTCCCAGAACCGAGGTCAATAAGCTCAAGACAGAACTTAGAGGGTTACGAACCCAAGGATTTGATATTACCACGTACGAAAGATGATTCACAGAATTGTGCCTATTGTGTCCGGGAGCATTCGAAGATGAGGAAGAGAAGATCGACGCATTTGTGAAAGGATTACCGGAAAGAATCCAAGAAGATATAAGTTCACACGAGCCCGCCTCTATACAACAGGCATGTAGAATGGCTCACAAACTAGTGAACCAGATTGAAGAAAGAATTAAAGAACAGACTGCTGAAGAGGCCAATGTGAAGCAAGTCAAAAGAAAGTGGGAGGATAACGGTGATAAGAATCACCAATACAACAACAACAGCAATTACAACAATAATCGCAACAATTATTCCAACAATCGCAACATTAATCGCAACTACAACAAACGGCCCAACAACAACAACAACAACAGCAACAGCAACTACAACAATCATCCCAACAACAATAATAACCGCAACAACAACAACAATCAGAAGCAGCTATGCCAAAGGTGTGAAAAGTATCACTCGGGGTTCTGCACCAAATTTTGCAACAAGTGTAAAAGAAATGGTCATAGAGCGGCGAAGTGTGAGGTTTACGGACCAGGGGTTAATAGAACGAAAGGAACAAATGGTGTCGGAACGAGTAATGGCGGAGCAAGTAGTGTCGGAGCAAGTTATGCCAATGTAGTTTTTTATAAATGTGGAAAACCGGGCCACATTATTAGAAATTGCCCGAACCAGGAGAACACGAATGGACAAGGCCGCGGAAGAGTTTTCAATATTAATGCAGCAGAGGCACAGGAAGACTCGGAGCTTGTTACGGGTACGTTTCTTATTGACAATAAATCTGCTTACGTTTTATTTGATTCGGGTGCGGATAGAAGCTATATGAGTAGAGATTTTTGTGCTAAATTAAGTTGTCCATTGACGCCTTTGGATAGTAAATTTTTACTCGAATTAGCAAATGGTAAATTAATTTCAGCAGATAATATATGTCGGAATCGAGAAATTAAACTGGTTAGCGAAACATTTAAGATTGATTTGATACCAGTAGAGTTAGGGAGTTTTGATGTGATAATCGGTATGGACTGGTTGAAAGAAGTGAAAGCAGAGATCGTCTGTTACAAAAATGCAATTCGCATTATACGAGAAAAAGGAAAACCCTTAATGGTGTACAGAGAAAAGGGCAACACGAAGCTACATCTTATTAGTAATTTGAAGGCACAAAAACTAATAAGAAAAGGTTGCTATGCTGTTCTAGCACACGTCGAGAAAGTACAAACTGAAGAAAAGAGCATCAATGATGTTCCCATTGCAAAAGAATTTTCCGATGTATTTCCGAAAGAATTACCGGGATTACCCCCACATCGATCCGTTGAATTTCAAATAGATCTTGTACCAGGAGCTGCACCAATAGCTCGTGCTCCTTACAGACTCGCACCCAGCGAAATGAAAGAACTGCAAAGCCAATTACAAGAACTTTTAGAGCGTGGTTTCATTCGACCAATCACATCACCGTGGGGAACTCCTGTTTTGTTTGTCAAGAAGAAAGATGGTACATTCAGGTTGTGTATCGACTACCGAGAGTTGAACAAACTTACCATCAAGAATCGCTACCCACTACCGAGAATCGACGACTTATTTGATCAACTACAAGGCTCGTCTGTTTATTCAAAGATTGACTTACGTTCCGGGTATCATCAAATGCGGGTGAAAGAAGATGATATTCCAAAGACTGCTTTCAGAACACGTTACGGTCATTACGAGTTTATGGTCATGCCGTTTGGTTTAACTAATGCACCAGCTGTGTTCATGGACCTTATGAACCGAGTGTGTGGACCATACCTTGACAAGTTTGTCATTGTTTTCATTGATGACATACTTATTTACTCAAAGAATGACCAAGAACACGGTGAACATTTGAGAAAGGTGTTAGAAGTATTGAGGAAGGAAGAATTGTACGCTAAGTTTTCAAAGTGTGCATTTTGGTTGGAAGAAGTTCAATTCCTCGATCACATAGTGAACAAAGAAGGTATTAAGGTGGATCCGGCAAAGATAGAAACTGTTGAAAAGTGGGAAACCCCGAAAACTCCGAAACACATACGCCAGTTTTTAGGACTAGCTGGTTACTACAGAAGGTTCATTCAAGACTTTTCCAGAATAGCAAAACCCTTGACTGCATTAACGCATAAAGGGAAGAAATTTGAATGGAATGATGAACAAGAGAAAGCGTTTCAGTTATTGAAGAAAAAGCTAACTACGGCACCTATATTGTCATTGCCTGAAGGGAATGATGATTTTGTGATTTATTGTGACGCATCAAAGCAAGGTCTCGGTTGTGTATTAATGCAACGAACGAAGGTGATTGCTTATGCGTCTAGACAATTGAAGATTCACGAACAAAATTATACGACGCATGATTTGGAATTAGGCGCGGTTGTTTTTGCATTAAAGACTTGGAGGCACTACTTATATGGGGTCAAAAGTATTATATATACCGACCACAAAAGTCTTCAACACATATTTAATCAGAAACAACTGAATATGAGGCAGCGTAGGTGGATTGAATTATTGAATGATTACGACTTTGAGATTCGTTACCACCCGGGGAAGGCAAATGTGGTAGCCGATGCCTTGAGCAGGAAGGACAGAGAACCCATTCGAGTAAAATCTATGAATATAATGATTCATAATAACCTTACTACTCAAATAAAGGAGGCGCAACAAGGAGTTTTAAAAGAGGGAAATTTAAAGGATGAAATACCCAAAGGATCGGAGAAGCATCTTAATATTCGGAAAGACGGAACCCGGTATAGGGCTGAAAGGATTTGGGTACCAAAATTTGGAGATATGAGAGAAATGGTACTTAGAGAAGCTCATAAAACCAGATACTCAATACATCCTGGAACGGGGAAGATGTACAAGGATCTCAAGAAACATTTTTGGTGGCCGGGTATGAAAGCTGATGTTGCTAAATACGTAGGAGAATGTTTGACGTGTTCTAAGGTCAAAGCTGAGCATCAGAAACCATCAGGTCCACTTCAACAACCCAAAATCCCAGAATGGAAATGGGAAAACATTACCATGGATTTCATCACTAAATTGCCAAGGACTGCAAGTGGTTTTGATACTATTTGGGTAATAGTTGATCGTCTCACCAAATCAGCACACTTCCTGCCAATAAGAGAAGATGACAAGATGGAGAAGTTAGCACGACTGTATTTGAAGGAAGTCATCTCCAGACATGGAATACCAATCTCTATTATCTCTGATAGGGATGGCAGATTTATTTCAAGATTCTGGCAGACATTACAGCAAGCATTAGGAACTCGTCTAGACATGAGTACTGCCTATCATCCACAAACTGATGGGCAGAGCGAAAAGACGATACAAACGCTTGAAGACATGCTACGAGCATGTGTTATTGATTTCGAAAACAGTTGGGATCGACATCTACCGTTAGCAGAATTTTCCTACAACAACAGCTACCATTCAAGCATTGAGATGGCGCCGTTTGAAGCACTTTATGGTAGAAAGTGCAGGTCTCCGATTTGTTGGAGTGAAGTGGGGGATAGACAGATTACGGGTCCGGAGATTATACAAGAAACTACCGAGAAGATCATCCAAATTCAACAACGGTTGAAAACCGCCCAAAGTCGACAAAAGAGCTACGCTGACATTAAAAGAAAAGATATAGAATTTGAAATTGGAGAGATGGTCATGCTTAAAGTTGCACCTTGGAAAGGCGTTGTTCGATTTGGTAAACGAGGGAAATTAAATCCAAGGTATATTGGACCATTCAAGATTATTGATCGTGTCGGACCAGTAGCTTACCGACTTGAGTTACCTCAACAACTCGCGGTTGTACATAACACTTTCCACGTCTAGAAATTTGAAGAAATGTTTTGCTAAAGAAGATCTCACTATTCCGTTAGATGAAATCCAAATCAACGAAAAACTTCAATTCATCGAAGAACCCGTCGAAATAATGGATCGTGAGGTTAAAAGACTTAAGCAAAACAAGATACCAATTGTTAAGGTTCGATGGAATGCTCGTAGAGGACCCGAGTTCACCTGGGAGCGTGAAGATCAGATGAAGAAGAAATACCCGCATCTCTTTCCAGAAGATTCGTCAACACCTTCAACAGCTTAAAATTTCGGGACGAAATTTATTTAACGGGTAGGTACTGTAGTGACCCGAAGTTTTCCATGTTTATATATATATTAATTGAGATTGATATTTACATGATTAAATGTTTCCAACATATTAAGCAATCAAACTTGTTAAGACTTGATTAATTGAAATAGGTTTCATATAGACAATTGACTACCCAAGTTGACCGGTGATTCACGAACGTTAAAACTTGTAAAAACTATATGATGACATATATATGATTATATATATAGTTAACATGATATTATGATAAGTAAACATATCATTAAGTATATTAACAATGAACTACATATGTAAAAAACAAGACTACTAACTTAATGATTTTGAAACGAGACATATATGTAACGATTATCGTTGTAACGACATTTAATGTATATATATCATATTAAGAGTTATTCGTACATCATAATATCATGATAATATAATAATTTAAAATCTCTTTTGATATTATAAACATTGGGTTAACAACATTTAACAAGATCGTTAACCTAAAGGTTTCAAAACAACATTTACATGTAACGACTAACGATGACTTAACGACTCAGTTAAAATGTATATACATGTAGTGTTTTAATATGTATTCATACACTTTTGAAAGACTTCAAGACACTTATCAAAATACTTCTACTTAACAAAATGCTTACAATTACATCCTCGTTCAGTTTCATCAACAATTCTACTCGTATGCACCCGTATTCGTACTCGTACAATACACAGCTTTTAGATGTATGTACTATTGGTATATACACTCCAATGATCAGCTCTTAGCAGCCCATGTGAGTCACCTAACACATGTGGGAACCATCATTTGGCAACTAGCATGAAATATCTCATAAAATTACAAAAATATGAGTAATCATTCATGACTTATTTACATGAAAACAAAATTACATATCCTTTATATCTAATCCATACACCAACGACCAAAAACACCTACAAACACTTTCATTCTTCAATTTTATTCATCTAATTGATCTCTCTCAAGTTCTATCTTCAAGTTCTAAGTGTTCTTCATAAATTCCAAAAGTTCTAGTTTCATAAAATCAAGAATACTTTCAAGTTTGCTAGCTCACTTCCAATCTTGTAAGGTGATCATCTAACCTCAAGAAATCTTTGTTTCTTATAGTAGGTTATCATTCTAATACAAGGTTATAATCATATTCAAACTTTGGTTCAATTTCTATAACTATAACAATCTTATTTCAAGTGATGATCTTACTTGAACTTTTTTCGTGTCATGATTCTGCTTCAAGAACTTCGAGCCATCCAAGGATCCATTGAAGCTAGATCTATTTTTCTCTTTTCCAGTAGATTTATCCAAGGAACTTAAGGTAGTAATGATGTTCATAACATCATTCGATTCATACATATAAAGCTATCTTATTCGAAGGTTTAAACTTGTAATCACTAGAACATAGTTTAGTTAATTCTAAACTTGTTCGCAAACAAAAGTTAATCCTTCTAACTTGACTTTTAAAATCAACTAAACACATGTTCTATATCTGTATGATATGCTAACTTAATGATTTAAAACCTGGAAACACGAAAAACAACGTAAAACCGGATTTACGCCGTCGTAGTAACACCGCGGGCTGTTTTGGGTTAGTTAATTAAAAAATATGATAAACTTTGATTTAAAAGTTGTTATTCTGAGAAAATGATTTTTATTATGAACATGAAACTATATCCAAAAATTATGGTTAAACTCAAAGTGGAAGTATGTTTTCTAAAATGGTCATCTAGACGTCGTTCTTTCGACTGAAATGACTACCTTTACAAAAACGACTTGTAACTTATTTTTCTGACTATAAACCTATACTTTTTATGTTTAGATTCATAAAATAGAGTTCAATATGAAACCATACCAATTTGATTCACTCAAAACGGATTTAAAATGAAGAAGTTATGGGTAAAACAAGATTGGATAATTTTTCTCATTTTAGCTACGTGAAAATTGGTAACAAATCTATTCCAACCATAACTTAATCAACTTGTATTGTATATTATGTAATCTTGAGATACCATAGACACGTATACAATGTTTCGACCTATCATGTCGACACATCTATATATATTTCGGAACAACCATAGACACTCTATATGTGAATGTTGGAGTTAGCTATACAGGGTTGAGGTTGATTCCAAAATATATATAGTTTGAGTTGTGATCAATACTGAGATACGTATACACTGGGTCGTGGATTGATTCAAGATAATATTTATCGATTTATTTCTGTACATCTAACTGTGGACAACTAGTTGTAGGTTACTAACGAGGACAGCTGACTTAATAAACTTAAAACATCAAAATATATTAAAAGTGTTGTAATTATATTTTGAACATACTTTGATATATATGTATATATTGTTATAGGTTCGTGAATCAACCAGTGGCCAAGTCTTACTTCCCGACGAAGTAAAAATCTGTGAAAGTGAGTTATAGTCCCACTTTTAAAATCTAATATTTTTGGGATGAGAATACATGCAGGTTTTATAAATGATTTACAAAGTAGACACAAGTACGTGAAACTACATTCTATGGTTGAATTATCGAAATCGAATATGCCCCTTTTTATTAAGTCTGGTAATCTAAGAATTAGGGAACAGACACCCTAATTGACGCGAATCCTAAAGATAGATCTATTGGGCCTAACAAACCCCATCCAAAGAACCGGATGCTTTAGTACTTCGAAATTTATATCATATCCGAAGGGTGTCCCGGAATGATGGGGATATTCTTATATATGCATCTTGTTAATGTCGGTTACCAGGTGTTCACCATATGAATGATTTTTATCTCTATGTATGGGATGTGTATTGAAATATGAAATCTTGTGGTCTATTATTATTATGATTTGATATATATAGGTTAAACCTATAACTCACCAACATTTTTGTTGACGTTTTAAGCATGTTTATTCTCAGGTGATTATTAAGAGCTTCCGCTGTCGCATACTTAAATAAGGACGAGATTTGGAGTCCATGCTTGTATGATATTGTGTAAAAACTACATTCAAGAAACTTATTTTGTTGTAACATATTTGTATTGTAAACCATTATGTAATGGTCGTGTGTAAACAGGATATTTTAGATTATCATTATTTGATAATCTACGTAAAGCTTTTTAAACCTTTATTGATGAAATAAAGGTTATGGTTTGTTTTAAAATGAATGCAGTCTTTGAAAAACGTCTCATATAGAGGTCAAAACCTCGCAACGAAATCAATTAATATGGAACGTTTTTAATCAATAAGAACGGGACATTTCATAAAAGGTATATGATTTACATGTTTTTGGAAAGCTGGCGAAAAATCAATAACTATTCATTTAGATATCGAATAGTTTCGAAGAACGGATTAAAAGATATGATCAACTAAATTATAATTGACGTTAATTGGAATTGCTTTTGAATCTGCAATTAATATTTAAACAACTTGTTTGTAAGATTGATAAATTGGATTTTTGAATATTACCAACCGAGTAAATGAATCCTTATATAAGGTACGTCTCGTTTTGTTGAACTATTGTCAAAATTGACTTTTTGAAACGACTTTGGATAACTTTTGTATGTCGATCTCGAGCATTACGATTGTGATACACTATGACCTGACCTAGCTTGATAAGCATTTATTGACCAACATATGTTCTCTAGGTTGAGATCTACGGTTATTTGGTAATTCGAGTTTCGGTCACATTTTGGTGAACGAATTTATATGCTGCTAAAGTGAGTTTCATTTGCTCCCTTTTTAATTGTTTTCGCAATCTATATTTTTGGGCTGAGAATACATGCACTTTATTTTAAAAACAATGGACACAAGTACATACTAAATTCTATACTGAGTTTGAACCGAAAATCCCTTAGCTTTGGTAACTAGTAACTGTCGGTTATAAGAACTGGTGGGCGCGAATAGTAGTATATGGATCCATAGGGCTTGATATCCCCGTCCGAGCTAGAGCGCTAGCCTTTTAACGGACGTATGCTATTTGAGAAGCGTACACGTTGGTTTGCGTGTACTATTAAGATGATTATACAAAGGGTAAAAATTATATATACGTTAAGTTTAGTTACCAGGGTGCTCAATCTTGTAGAATATTTTGATAAACGTTTCTGGATGAAACAACTGAAATCTTGTGATCCACCTTTATACACAGATTATGCGAAACATTAAAACTATAAACTCACCAACCTTTGTGTTGACACTTATTAGCATGTTTATTCTCAGGTTCCCTAGAAGTCTTCCGCTGTTTGCTTACATGTTAGACAAGCTTTGTGCATGGAGTCATACATGCTTTATTCAAGAAAACGTTGCATTCACAAAACCATCATCATGTATCTATTTTGACTGCATTGTCAACGGAAGTATTATTGTAAACTATTATTTACGGTGATTGTCTATATGTAGAAATCATCAGATGTCGAAAACCTTAGATTTAAATATTCATTATGGTATACCTTTTTCCAAAGAATGCAATGTTTATAAAACGTATCATATAGAGGTCAAATACCTCGCAATGAAATCGATGAATGACGTATTCGTCCATATGGATTTGGAGCGATCGTCACAGTTACTATCTTTAATAAGTATAGGTATGTTAAAGTATGTATTCATAGCTTTCAAAAGTGTATTTATACATTCATAATACATTATATATAAATACATTTTAATATAGGTTTAACTACGTCGATAAATATTACATATATATATATATATATATATATATATATATATATATATATATATATATATATACAGTCATAATCAAGAGGGAAGCACTTTTGTGGGGGGGATGTGGGGGAAGTAAATTTTTTTTTAAATTTTTGTTTTTTTCGAAAAAAATTTCAGACATCAAAATTAGGTAAAAATTTGAACATTTAAAAAGACACTTTGTGACGAATATTATTATTCTTGCGGTAAAAACCTCGAAGAAAAAAAATGAAAACATTCAATGCATTGAATGTTTTGACTCTGAGTTTATTTGCATCGTTTTGTTTTCATCTTGTGTGAAGTGTTTTTTTAAAAATTTAGCCCAATTTAGAGTTTAGGGTTTAGGGTTTAGTGTTTTGGGTTTAGTCCCTAAACCCAAAACCCTAAACCCTAAACTTTAAACCCTAAACCCTAAACCTTGAACTCTAAACCGTTCGTGTTAAAATATTCAACCTAAACCCTAATTTCTAAACCCTAAAACCCTAATTTCTAAACCCTAATAGCTAAACCCTAATTTTTAACTCCCTAATTTCTAAACCCTAATTTCTAAACCCCAACTTCTAACCCCTTAAAAAAACACTCACAATCAAAACATTCAATGCATTGAATGTTTTCATTTTTTTCTTCAAGCGTTTTACCACCAAAATAATAACATTCATCACAAAGTGTCTTTTTTAAATGTTCATATTTTCATGTGAGCTTGATGCCTGAAAAAAAGTTTCGAAAAAAAATTACTTCCCGCCGCTTCCCCCCAAAAAAGTGTTTCCCTCTTGATTATATATATATATATATATATTTACAAATTGTCCGGAAAGATTAAATGGAACACAATCTGATAAATTAAGCATTACGCGATTTATAATACGCTAGATGAATAATAATTCAAGAAATAAAACATATGAATATTTTATTATTTCGAATGACATAGAAATGTCATTTAAAAGAATTCGGATTTCGAAATCACGAATATTTAATCGTTGGTTTGAAAACCGAGATGATTCTTCGAATATAAACGTTATACGTAGGAACGTACTAACACGTAATCACATATTTTTATTTAATAAATAATGTAGGAATATTATTTTATTTATATAGAACATAATTAATCATTTAGAATGACGTAGCAATGACCGCCCTTTTGGGTTTTGAACTGGCGAGAGGTCCGATTTCTGACCAAGCTATGCAATCACCGCTCTCACGGTTTACACCCGTTTTGGTACATGTGACCTACTATTGCGTTCCTCGAACTCGTAGGATTTCATATCCTAAATAATGAACATGTGAAATGATTTTGGCTTCTATGAAATCACGAATTAGACCATAAAAATTTTAAAATACCCCAAAAATTACCTAAAACGTGATGTTTCACTCTTTTTACAGTTCAAAATACCAAGCCATATGTAAACCAACACTCATGTTTCAAACACATAATTTACCAACCCGCAAGAATTTACATCCCCACCCCACACTTGAGATCAAGTAATGTTCCCATTACTTGAGATCAAAAATAAATTTAAATTTTGAAAGATAAAAGGGGAAGAAATTAAGACTTGCCAAGTTACAACCATGAATCTCGGATGCTAGTAACAGACCGAGCTGCACTAAATGCCATTCCCCGAATGCTATCACACCAACATCAAACCAATGAACCTGTCATGAATACAAAAAACAAAAAAAATACAAAAAGCAAAATATTTTTGGTTTTTTCAAAAACTTTTCAAATATTTTTGGATTTTTTCAATTTTCAAAAACCAAAATGTACAAACTTTACAAAACATGTGCATGTTTATTTCAAAGTCGTGCACACGACTCGACCCCCATGATTAGCCTTTATTGGGGTTTGAATCACCCACACTTACGAGAAATCTCTGGAATATGTTCCACGAATCAGCAAGGTTAACCAATTGTTAACTCATTGGAAAGTTTATATAATCTCCAGTAATCTTGTTGTTACTTCCCTTAACCACTTCGCACTAACCCGAATATCGAAAAATGTGTCACCCTTAAAATCAGCTTGGGACACCTTAATTTACCCCTTGTTCATGCTCACATCAAAAGGGTCACTATAGATCGTCTTTCCCATGCTATACACACTGTGATATCTACCCAAAAATGAACTCTCACTCTCCTCAATATCAACATCCTCTGGAATAAGTGTTGACCAGCTTTGAACTCAACTATGAAATGAGGCTCAACCTTCAACTTCAATTCCTTCAGTTCTTCAGTTTTAGGCTCATACCCATTAGCCATAAGAACAACTAACAAACTATCTTCCTCATCCACTACAATCTCATCTGTATAACTAGAAGAGCAAGAATGTAACTCGGGAAAATCCTTCAAAAGCTCAGAAAGTGGATCTAAACGAGTACATTTTTCAACAACCAGTTCGTCTTGCAAAATAGATTGTGAATTTATAAGTTGTGGAGCTGGACCGGACTCTATCACATCTGAATGTTCCGAAAACGGAATCAATAGTGAATAAAGATCGGTAGCAAGTTGCGTAGTAGGTAAAGGACTCGAATGTTTTACGTCTGAATTCATGCAACACTGCCAAGACCCATAAAAACATGGGCAGAAACCTTCAGCTATCATCCTCTCTTTTACAGACATGTTTTGAGTGTTAACCACAATTTCATCTACTTCTTTCTCTTGGTACCCTCATTTCTAACACTATGAGATGAATAAGATGCAATTAGTTTTCTCCGTTCTACTCTTATTCTCTCACCTATTGTCATATTCCTGGAGTCAACCATTTCCCTGCAACTGACAAAAACAAGAAAGGAATAAGAGCACCGACACAATACAAAATAAAAACTAAAAATAAAACAAATCACAACGAATCACAAACTAAAAAGAAAAGCACACAAGACTCAAATAATCAAAAATAGCAAACAACCTCAAATTAACACACAACTGTCTCCGGCAGCGGCACCAAAAAGTTGATGTGTGAAATCACGTCTATTATTTATAAAAGGAATTACCGGTTATTAAATTTACACACTAACGGGCAGTGTACCCGATCGTGTAGTAGTAAAGATGCTGGTAAATCCAAGATCGTTCCAAGGATAGTATGTGCGAATTCAAGAACATAAACTAGATCGTAATTAATTAACTAAAACAAATAACCAATAAAGAAAATAAATAAATAAGTGGTGGCTTTCTGTTTAATGACCGGAATGTCAAGAAAAATAATAATAACTAAAAATAATAAACAAAGTAAGTAGCAAGCAGACAAATACTAAAATGAGACGAATATATTTACCTAGACTCTATTCACTTGTATGTTGGAAATTTTTAATAATTTAATACTGAATTAATTCTCAATGTACGTGAAATACCTAGTCGGTCTACCCGGAATTCCCCTACGCAAACTCCTAAACAGAATTACACGGCGCAAGTCTCCTTGTCGCCTAAGACCTTCTGATTATGACTAGCTAAAACAACTAACTTAATGACTCAAATTGTGACCCTGCTCTCGTAGTCGTCAACAATCACACCAGCTCTCGCTGCGCATGATCCACCAATGTATCAACTATTGGTTGAACTTAATTCGTTACCGTCTCTGGTTGAACGCTTAATTACCAAACCTAAACAAATCAATTGAAATGGTTGTGACAGCCTCAAATAAACGTCACTAAATCGGACAATCACAATCACCAATGAATAATAGAGTAAGCAACTAAAAATAAATGTAATAGACTCCAATGAGCTCTCGCTCCACTAGACAATCACAGTTACCAGGTAAGTCGAACAAATAGCATCAACTATAATCATTCTTTTATTCAATTACATTAACCAAACAAATATCATCCAACAAAACAAAGTATTTATTCTAAGTAAACATATTTAGATTTAGCTCATACTCATAATAAAGATTAAATACAAACACAAGTAAATAATGCATAAGTAAATCATCATCAAGTAAATAAAATTAACTAGCAAAAATATGTGTTCATAAACAATTAAATCTTGACAATATGAATAAAAAATAAGAGCATCACCAAACTGAATTCGTGATCATGAGTCGAAATCCAATTCCAAAAGCTAGTCTTCTTTTTGTCACCGAATTAAATTATCACCTCTAGGTAGACTAAAATAAATGGTGGTCAATAAGTATCAATTCTTTTGTGGTTCCCTCCTCTTTTCCTTCTCTGTACGTTGACTCACTCACAAAAACAACACACTTAATTAATTTGCTACCTCCTTCTTCTTAGTTCTTTATGTTGTGAGCTACAAAAATCGCCAAGTGAGGTCACGACTTCCTTTGCAGTAGTATATACTCCCACGGCCAGAAAATTAATGACGGCCACACCAACTGCTCCACTTTCTTTTTCTTTTGTTCTTGCTGTGAACGAAGACCAAAGTTCCAATGGGTCCCAAGGTGCTTTATTTCCCTTGCTTCTTGTCGACAAAAACACCCAAAGGGTGGACCCCACCTGCTGCGGCTGCCAACTCTCTCACGAAAACCTACGTTCCTTTTTTTTCTTCGTGGTGACTCACTAAATACCAAAAATTAAATCAAGCCCTCTTTTTTGTGACCAATAGCCTCGTACACATTTACTAGATCCAGCCCATCAATAATTAGCTTATCATCATCACCTAAATAATGGCCCATGAAAGTGTTTGTTAAAAGTCTTCACAGTAAATAGATGGCCCAATGACTACATGCACCCAGGTTGACATTGCTACTTTAAATTAAAAGACCACTTTTTAAAGTAACATGTTGCACATTCTTAGAATTCCTAGTGATTAGTCAGGCTTTTACTTTTTTTTACACAGCAGCTTGCTCAGGATATCTCGAAACCATAAAATCGAAAATGTAACCCTTTGAGTTGTGAGAATTTGAGCTTTTAAATCACATATGGTCAAAACGGAAGAAGCGCGCAAACTTTGCAAAATCACTAACTTTTCACATAACTACACCATTCTTAAACGAAACTACCCGAAATCAACCATGATGATAAAAGTGGCATAGAAAACACCTCAAAATCACTGAAAACGCAAACCAAAGCATTTCTTGATGCAAATACATAAGACTTCATAAATATCATCAAATCATCTCCAAACCGTATCCAAAGGACCAAAAAAAATAAGGATATTGATAAGATATACATATATATATATATATATATATATATATATATATATATATATATATATATATATATATATATATATATATATATATATATAAACTAAAAGTTTTTTGTGAATTGTGGCTGAAAGTTATTTTAGGATATTTGTATCTATATATATATATATATATATATATATATATATATATATATATATATATATATATATATATATATATATATATATATATATATATATATATATATATATATATATTAATTTTTTTATAGATACATACTACATACATGTACGTAATATGCATATGTATATGTATATTATTTAGATATAAATTATAGTTATTTTAAGATATTATTATGTTTAGATATAAAAAAATTTAACAAATTTATCTTTCTGTTCGCCGCGAGTTAGGTTCCACCACCATCAACGTTCAACTCGAAATAATTTTAGGAACAAAACGCAATAAATTGTATTCGAAACGGAGTTTCGATGCACTACCAATGAAGCATTTCTTTTTAGCAATAAATATGGAAGTGATTTAAATTTACAGTTTAAGTCCTTCAAATATTTATAAACACACAAATATAACTGTTATAATATTAATTATACATGACGACTCCCTCGAGTGTCATTATTTTGCTGAAATGACTAACAACTTTTCTTAAATTAAAACTCATGGGTTACACTTTTATTCAAAAAATTATTGTATATAATAATTTTGAAATAATATAATTTATACTTTATTAATGTTACGTTCCATGACAAATTTACAATGTACTCTAAATATTACGTAGTATATAATTTATATATTAAAAAGATATTATTGGTGAGAAAAAATTGTTGACATTAAGTTACTAATATCACTCAAAACCACTTTTAAATTTGTCAACACCACGAGATCTTAAACTCAAAAGAACCTTGAAATTCGTCAACACCACGGGCTCTTAAACTCAAAAGAAATTTTATAAATTTATCAACAATACGGGATCTTAAACTCAAAAGACTTTTTAAAATTTGCCAACACCACGGGCTCTTAAATAATTCTTATACTTTTCATATCTTTTTAGTGTGCTATTTACATACCAATATGAACTGCAAATTTCATTTTTTGCACGATTTTTTACACACTCGTGTAACGCACGGACTCAAAAACCTAGTATATATATATATATATATATATATATATATATATATATATATATATATATATATATATATATAGAAAAGTATTCAAATGAGAATGTTCTCATTCTTAACTTTTGTGAGAACACTTTTCAACTACATGTTTAATTTAAATAATTATAAATTAATTTTTTTAGAAAATAAATAAAAGGGGTGTGTTAGTAATTACTAGTTAGCCATATGGGGTATTTAGGTAACATAAAATTTAACCAGGACGGTTTCAAAGTTCATATTATGGAATAACTACTCCCTAAAATATAGTCCCTGTTTATTTTATTTTGATTTCAATTTAACAAGTTTTGAGGTAAGTCGCGCGATGCGGCGGCGAACCTCTTATTTTTTACATGTAACATAAATAGGAGCTTTTCATTGTACACAGCTTATGTTTTAAATTAAATACTTTAACGTTAATAACCATAACAAAATCAAAGAGAAAAGTAAAAGAAGGCATATAAATATTTTAAGAGCAGGAAGATAAACGAAAAATTATTTAAAAATAAGAGAATGGGAGTAAGAGGATTAAATTAGGGGTAAACAAATATTAAGGGTGAATTATGAAAACTTTAAAAGGGGGATTAATGGGTAAAATGTAAAATAAGAAACTAAAAATTATTTAAAAATAAGAGAATAAGAGTGAGAGGATTAAATTAGCGATAAACAAACATTAAGGGTGAATTATGGAAAATTTTAAAATTGGGGGATTAATGGGTAAAATGTAAAATAAAAAAGCAGAAAAAAGGGAGGGGAAGGGGACTGGCAAAGACTTGAACCACTGACCCATTGGAGTATGACATGCGCACGGTGCCACCAATCCAACATTGATTTTCTGTAATTTATCCGTTACTGATGATATATATTTGGAAAAAACGGTTGGGTTTAAAAGTCTTAGGCATCTTTTTGTCTTACTCCGTAGTATTTTTACCCAGCAACTTGAATGTTATTACAACTTTAGGAAAAAAATTTTGGCTTTTTCTGTTTTCTAATTGATTATATAGATAATATACACCATTTTTAATGCATCTATTTGAATTAAATGATTAATTTATCCGAGTATTAATATTTCTTTCTGTAACTTCATATTATGGATCTATGGTCGAACTTCCTTTTATTTATTTTTTTCAATTGTATTGAGAAGCATCATTTTCAAATTCGATGCATACTACTTTATTTTGATGCACCAACTCATATTTGTTATCAAAGTATGCAGTACTATGCATGCATTAACTTATATTGTTGCATCCACATCGTGGATGTATAGCTAATCCCATCCCATCCCATGATAAATGATAACAAAACTAATAAAAAATTCAGATGCATCATTTTTAAAATTTGACGCATCCAAATTTTCTTAAATGCGGTAACGTAAATTCAATATCCAGGTGTATTGTGTTGCGGTTAGCATCCCAATTGTACAATATGTTTAGAAGAGGATAACAAATTTGGATTTAATTATAACTCTATCTAAGTATCTATCATCCGTTTCTTTTAACAACTGGAAATAAGGAAAATAAAGAGCACGTTAGATTAAGGTAAGGGATAAATTCCTATAGTACTCTTGTTTTTGAATTTGTGTAATTATTTTTGACTAAATAATTTTGTGGCTATTAAGTGTTCTCACCATTTCTTAAAATGAGAACATTCTCATGGGAACATTACCCTATATATATATATATATATATATATATATATATATATATATATATATATATATATATATATATATATATATATATATATATATATATATATATAGTACAGGGATCAAATGAGAACTTTTTGGGATTGAGAACTCTAGGAACTCACGCGGGCGAACAAAAATTACGAAGGGCGAACAAAAATTAATTTGGTTCGAACAATTTTTTTCTCCTTAATTTCCAACTATTTGATTCGATCGATATGTGTTGTTTTTGGTTTAATTGATGATTGACGAAGGTTATCATGATGATTCTAAGCATTTTTCGTAAAGGATTTGACTCCTAAAAACGTCCATAAGTCGATTTTGATTTTGAAGTTCATATGAAAAAAAAGCCGTGTTCATCAATGATTCTTCATTTTGATGTTTGTTTTGGCCCTTGATTCATCAAAATTTTTCTAAATCGCAGCATAAGGATAATATTTCAACCATTTATCAAGCTCAATTTTATCAAATTCGAATTTGACAAATTTGGTCTTCATCTTCTTCATGAATAAAAAACAGAGTACAAATGAAAAGCATGTGATGGCATGCTTACTTTAAAATTGTTCGCCTTTTTTTTTCTTTTCTTTTGTTCTTCTACAATTATGTAAAAAAATTTGATTAAATTGGGACTGGTTCTTTGTTCTTCTACAATTACATAGTTCTACAAAAATATGCAGGTATATGCATCTATTCCTCATCTTCAAAAAACAGAGTGTGATGATAGCACTGAAGAAACACCTAACCGTAGCCATTAAAGCTACAGTTAACAACTAATTAATTGATTTTATCTTTAATTAGTTGATAAAGATAAATTTAAGTCTACAAAAGGATTGGCTGATTTGTGCTTCGTAATCATCAAAACTTCTCGTACGTACTGATCTAATCAATTTATAATGACTTGTGTGTTCAAAACAATTAAATATTCACTCAAATCAACATGAAGCATAACATATATTATACAATATATAAATGCTCCGTGGGTAATACACTATATAATCACCAAAAAGAAGGGAAAGCAAATATTTTGATATTAGAACAAAAAATTTGAAATTAGAACAATTTAAGTTCTACAATTTAAATTCTACAAAAAAAGATGCATCGCCTTCTACAAGATGCATCTCAATTTTGTTCTAATACCTTAAAATTGTTCGCCCTTGTTTTTTTTTTTTTGTTCTAATACATCAAATTTTGTTCTAATACCTCCAATTTTGTTCTAATAAATCCAATTTTGTTCGTCCTTATTTTTTTTTATTCTAATTGCTCAAATTTCAACATTTTTGCTCGAATTTCCCTTTTTTGTTCGTCCGCCATTTTTTTTTTTGCTCGAATTTCACCAAAATTGCTTGAATTTCTTGTTTTTTGTTCGCCCGCCAACTTTTTTTGCTCGAATTTCACCAAAATTGCTCGAATTTCACCAAAAATTGCCCGAATTGGAGTTCTCAGGTTCTCACACATGCTGAGTTCTCACTGGATCCTCTCCCTATATAGTACAGATTATATATATATATATATATATATATATATATATATATATATATATATATATATATATATATATATATATTGCAATACTTTACTTTAAGGACGCTTACTATTTTTAAGGGATGAATACGTCCTAATTTAATAGCATACGAGTTTTAATATAAATTTGGACTATTTCATTTTACGATAAGCACACAAAGTCAATTGAAAGCCGGCATTTAAATATCGTGCAAGTGTTATATATTTTAAACACTACTTCTGACAATGACGATATTAAAATACAATAAGTTATTATCTATACATTTTTAATATATTCTTGAAATATAATTTGCTATTGAAATTTAATAGTTCATTTCAAAATTATTAGTGAAAATAAATGTAAAAGAAAAAGATCAAAAAAGTAAATTTCTAAGAATAAAATGCATATAAATAATTGAGTAATATGACATATGTAATAATAAAATGTTTATAAATAATTAAGTAACTTACATGAAATATGAATTGAATTAAATAATCTTACCATGAAACAAGATAATTAAATAACTTTAATCTTACATTAAATGGAGAAAGAAATTTATATTTATATGTGATGCGTTATTATAAATAGAGAGATTAAACTGGTACTAATATAAAGAATTAGAATACATAACAATTTGGAAGAATATTAAAATGGAGAGAGGTGAGAGAGTGAAAGCAACGGTTCATGGCACTCAAAGGGACACGGCGGCGGCTGACGACAAATACAACGGCAGAGACTACGGGTATCGACGGACGGGGTTCTTCGGCAACAATGTGACTTCGTTTCTGATTTTCAATTTCCCCTTAACGTGGATGATAACAGACCTATGGAGAATGTTCAAGAGATATGGTTCGGTACGGGATGTCTATATCGCAAGGAAAACACTAAAGAATGGTCAACGTTTCGGGTTTGTAAGGTTTGAAGGCATTCGAGATCCGGAGGCGTTTGCAAAGAAACTCAGCACTATCCTCATCGGTGATGTTCCTATCAAAGCTTATAGGGCCATCAACGAAAAAGGGCAGAAAACAAATGTGTCAGAAAACTACAATTACCACACCTCCCATTATGGTAACAAAAGGAATGAAGATAAGTACACAGAAAAGAGGTGCAGATGGAATGATTCCTTTAGAGATGGGAGGGGGTTCAGCGAGGTGGTCGGAAGTGCTGTCAAGAAGAACAAAACAATACCTCCGGCAAAATATTACACACACCAAACAGGGAATGGAATCCCAGACAACCGAACAGACAACCGAACGATTCAGATTCAAGAAGCCAATTTAAATGTTGAGCTATTGAAAAAAGGACTTATTGGTGAAGCAAAAGACATGGACATTCTTTAACGAATACAACAGGTACTGGAGGAGGGGGGTCTGAACAATTTCTCTATTAAATATTTAGGCGGACTGGAAATTATGCTTTTATTCGAAAGTCGCAACTCGGTTGAAAACATTTTGAACGATAAAGACCATTGGATACGAAGATGGATCACAAATGATCGTGACTGGAAACCTTCTTATGTCTCTCCTGGGAGACTTACATGGCTAAACATATACGGTGTACCGGTAACATGTTGGAACATCTCAACGTTCAAACAAATTGCTTCTTGGTGGGGACCGATTCTTGACACAAGGAACTGTGAGATACAAAACCAAAATCAGAATTTAATTGCAGGGTGTGTTCTTATAAAAAAGAGGGTACACAATTTCATCAATAATCAAGTTATGTTCAAGGTAGACTCAACCATTGTATATGCACATGTCTTAGAGGAAGGAGGTGATATAGTGGAACTCGATCTAAGCATGGAGGAAAACAACAGTGATTGGTCTTCGCCTCTGTATAGTGACACCGATATTTTTTCCGACGAGGAATCCATACCGGAAGTAGAAATTCCGGCCAAATTCAGGTCCGGAATAGTTGAAGACGGAGGGTCTAAATGCATGGAAACACGAGAGGAATTCAAAAATAATAATGATGGGTACACGAATTCCAAAAATAATTGTAGCAGTGGAAACCGGCACAATGATGTCCCTGGAAATAATGGTGGGTCCAAGCATTTGGAAAAGGTAAACTCTAACGACTTTAATCCCATACTCAATTCTGTTGGACCCAATGTATCAACAAGCCCAACTCCTTGTATCCCTGACCCCAATACTACCCATGACAATATCTCCTCTAAGGCCCATACGCACAGGCCACCTCCACCCCAACCAACTCTTCCCCCTAGCCCAAGTAAAAGCCCTGTTTTAAACCCACATAATATTTCCTGTAAACGAAACTGCACCTATAACCCACAAACGTGCCCTCCTGCTTGCAATATTGGCAGCCACTATCCTTTACCACCTTCACATAAACTTGATGATCCTCTTTCCCCATTACCTTCAAACCTCCCGAATCCTTCGACACCTACCAATCTAACCAAACTCAACGCTTCTAAAGTTCATCCTGTTGGGCCCCACAGCCCAAAAACTAGCCCTATTCGTGTCTTCAAAATTTTTGACTCACCCAACCTTCGTAATGATGGAAGCTCAAATGCCCCAAACTCGTTGAACCATGATAATATCAACCCTAACCCCAACCCTTTTTATTCACACACCATTCCACACCTGTCACCTGCAAAATCTAAACAACAAAAAAACAAACATAAAATTCCGTCTTTTCCCTCAGCCTCTTCGCAACCTATCCCCTTAAACCTTGCCAAGTCGTCCAACAGAACAAATGTTCCCAAGTTATCCGATGCAACTGTAAGGCCTATCCAAAAATCCCCACGAGCAGGCCTTTCAAGGAATACCTGTAATGACACCCAAAGCATGCGGACCAAAAATCGCAGTGAAAAAGGACAGAAAAATCAGGTCTGGAACAGTATTAGGAGTTGGAAATCTTCTTCTCGAATTCTTCATGCAAAATACAAAGCTCGTACTCCTAACAACATCATCATCAATCAAAAGCCTAAACACGTCAAGGTCAAAACCAAATTAAAATCCAAATCCCACTTATCTGGCAGAACCTCAAAGCTAAACTCCGAGAGCAGTGTTGGATTAAAAGAGTTTGGGGAAAAGCTAGGAGTACGTTGGGATTCCACATCCCAATAACTCATCCCCCCCTCAACCTTGTATGTCTCTTTACACTTATGAAGATTCTGTCATGGAACATCAGGAGCTTCGGTAGAGATGAATTCTCGGACAGCAGGTACAACGTGTTTAGAAAAATACGCTCCTCTGAGCAACCCGGAGTTGTATTAGTGCAAGAAACTAAATGTGGCGAAGTCACCGATAACTTCATTGAGTTCATATGGGGTGGCCCAAATTTTGAGTTTGTTCAAAACCCAAAAATCAGTAAATCTGGTGGGTTGTTCATCATTTGGGATCCTAGTGTGTTCAAAGTTAATCAAGCCGTAGTAAAAGATTTTTTTCTCGCAATCAAAGGGAATTGGATTGGAAAAGAAGTGGAAACGGTTATAGTCAACGTATATGGTCCACATAATGATTCAGACAAAAGGAAATTTTGGGAAAGTCTGGAATCTCTGATGGAATATCGCGAAGCGGCATGGGTTATTGGTGGGGACTTCAATGAGGTTCGCAATAGCATTGAAAGGCAAAACTGTGTTTTTAACAGTAGAAGAGCAAAACTCTTCAACGATTTCATCGAAAAAATGGAACTCATCGAAATACCTCTTGTCGGGAAGAAATTCACTAGAATAAGTGATAACGGTGCTAAACTAAGCAAACTTGACCGATTTTTGGCATCAAATAATTTTCTCAGCATGTGGGAGGATATCTCAGTGGTAGCCTTAGATCGAAATACATCAGATCATTGTCATATTCTCCTTAGGGACAAAAATGATGATTACGGCCCGAAACCTTTCAAGGTGTTTGATGTTTGGTTCGAAGAAAAAGATGTCGAGAAGTTGATCATTGACGCATGGTATGCCCCGGTGAGTAGCTCGAATAAAGACTGCAGGTTTAGGGACAAACTGAAGAATGTAAAAGAGGTGTTGCGAACGTGGAGTAAAACAAGGTATGGATCCTTAGATATGGATATCGATAATGCTAAGACTGAATATTTGGAGTGGGAAAAACAAGCAGATCAGAGGGTTTTGAATAGTGTTGAACGCGGCTCATGGATGGAGGCAAGAAGGAACTGGATCAAATTGGATCACACGAAAGCTCAAATGCTAAAACAAAAATCTAAACTCAAATGGGCAGCGGAAGGGGACGACAATACTAGATTCTTCCATTCATCTATTCGTCGTAACCTTAACAAAACAATGATCAGAGGGCTATGTATTGATGGTATTTGGCAGGAGGATCCAGAGGTAGTAAAAGCTGAAATTTTTAAGTATTACAGCTCTCTTTTTGATAATCAGAGCACGAGCAACCTGATAGTAGATGGGCTTCGAGATTTGAACTTTAGTGTTTTAAGTCCTTTAGATGCAAATAGACTTGAGTGGGCTTTCTCTGAAGATGAGATCTGGGCGGCAATAAACGACTGCAGTGACTTAAAGGCCCCGGGGCCCGACGGTTTTAATCTCAAATTTTACAAGAAGTTCTGGTGGCTCATTAAAGATGATCTAATAGCCGCAATCGATTGGTTCTGGGAAAAAAGATTGATTTCAAAGGGATGCAACGCTTCTTTCCTCACTCTCATTCCGAAAAAAAATTGCCCGATGGGTTTAGGGGACTACCGCCCGATTAGCTTAATCGGAAGTTTTTATAAAGTGATCGCAAAATTGCTTGCAAATCGATTGAAAAAAGTGGTTCCAAAGCTTGTGGGTAGTGAACAAAGCGCTTTTTCCAAAGGGCGGTTTATCCTGGATAGCATTTTAGTCGCAAATGAGGTAGTGGATGATTTGAAAGCTCGCAAGAGAAAAAGTTTAGTTTTTAAGGCGGATTTTGAAAAAGCTTTTGATAGCATTAACCGCAAGTATCTTCTTGGTATTCTTAAGTTGATGGGATTCTGAGATAGATGGATTGCTTGGATGGACACTTGCCTAAACTCGGCCACAGTTTCTATACTTGTTAACGGGTCCCCGACCAAAGAATTCATGTTAAAAAGGGGCGTTCGTCAAGGAGACCCGTTATCTCCTTATCTATTTATTCTTGCTTCCGAGGGTTTAAGCCTACTATTGAAAAGTGCAATCGAAAAAAATATCTTCAAAGGAGTGAAAGTCGGTAGTGATGAAGTGGTTGTTTCGCATCTCCAATACGCCGACGACACCATTCTATTTGGAGAATGGAGTAGGCGGAACCTTCAAAATCTTATGAAAATTATTCAATGTTTTGAAAAGGTCTCGGGGCTCAAAGTGAATCTCTCAAAAAGTTGTCTTTATGGGGTAGGCGTAAACTCGGAAGCAACTCAAGAGCTTGCGGATATAATTGGTTGCAATGCCGGAAATTTTCCTATGACTTATCTCGGGCTCCCAATCGGACAACGAATGAACAAAATCAAAGAATGGGAACCTTATATTGAAAAGTGTCGGGCAAGGTTAGCGGATTGGAAATCAAAATCGATGTCATTTGGTGGTCGTCTTACTCTCATCAAGTCGGTACTTAGTAGTCTCCCGTTGTACGCTTTCTCCCTATTCCGTGCTCCGGCGAGTGTCATCAACTTGTTGGAAGGTATGCGTCGTAAATTTTTTTGGGGCGGGTCGGATGAGTGCAATAAACTATCGTGGGTTAGTTGGGACATTATTCTCTCCTCATATGAGAAGGGCGGGTTTAGTATCGGCTCACTTAAAGCTAAAAACCTAGCTTTATTGGGCAAATGGTGGTGGCGCTTTCGATTGGAAGATAATGCATTTTGGGTCAAGATTATCAAGAGCATTTATGGGCGGGATGGGGGGTTGGGTTTTACTTCTTCTCATGTTGATGCAGGTAACAAAACATTATGGGGAGGGATATTAGGTTTAGACAAAGCCTTTCAAAAGTGGAACATCAGCTTTGCTTCATCTTTCGTGAAGAATATAGGCAATGGGAACGACACTTATTTTTGGAAAGATCGGTGGTGCGGTAATATGGCTTTCTGTGACAAATACTCGAGATTATATAGATTGGATGCAAATCAAAATTCTTTGGTTGCTGATCGTCTATGGAGTGTTGGGACTTCGAAAGTGTTAAATGGTCAGTGGACTAGAGAACCGACTGGAAGAACTCGAAATGAATTAGCTCAGCTTGAGACGGAGCTGAGTAATCTCAGAGGTACAAACAACCAATCAGACTCTTGGTCATGGTCGCTAAACAATAGTGGTATCTACTCGGTCTACGCTTGTTCGATGTTGTTAAACAATCTGATGCTGCATAATCAGTCTATAGGTTCGGCAACCATGCGAAATACTTTCCTTCCACATAAAGTAGGTATTTTCGTATGGAGGTTGAAGCTAGGGAGACTTCCGGTCCGAGTGGAGTTAGATAAGCGGGGTATAGAACTCGACTCGGTCCTATGTCCCAATTGCAAAAGTGAGACGGAGTCGATCGAGCATATGATTCTAAACTGTCAAAAGGTGAAGGAAGTTTGGGTCAAAATTTTCAAATGGTGCAATATGGGTGACATTAGCTATTCGGGATCAGTAGATATGTTCAATGGAAATGGGTCGCTTTCGAATCAAATAATCTCTAAGGTGTGGCAAGCAATCGAATGGGTAACGGGCTATGTAATTTGGAATAGGAGAAACACAAAGACTTTTGAAAACAAAGAGTGGAACGTTCCAACGGTAGTGAACGAGATTCAATCAATGAGTTTTCTTTGGATCTCAACGCGCTGCAAAAGTGTAAACTTCGACTGGGCTCAATGGCTGCTTAATCCTCTAACCTTCGATGCTCAGGGTTAACAAATTTGGATCTAGTCTAGCTCTATTCCTTTTGTGTTCTCGTGTGTTAAAGCTTCTCCATATTGTATAGTTTAGAGCTTGTATGATCTCCATGCATGCATCTCTTCTTGTACTCTTAACTGATTATAATAATAATAATAAATTTTTGCCTTTCAAAAAAAAAAAAGAATGTACTCGACATTATTTATTGTAATGTAATGAGCAAGATTGAGCCATCGTGTTGCTACGAAAAATATTTTGCTCTATTTCTTTTAATTAAAATGTGCACACCAATAATCGGTAAAAAGTTATTTCTTTTATATGTGGAATACGTTAAAGCGGCTCCTGCTTCTTCTATTCGTAAATTCCTCTTACTTATAATAATTATAATTATATTAGCTTGCAAGAAATAAAAATGAAAAGTAAACTATATAAATATATATATACTTTAAACTTTAATAAAGGTTATAGTAAAAGATGAAACAAATATCTAATCTAAACAAAAATGATTGAAAAAAATATATATATATTTTGGTTATGATTTTATAAAAACACTTAAGTTTTTATTTACTTTGATTTGTTATCTTTTACTTTTGATTTATGGCAAAATGATGATTGATCTTAAAAAATTGAAGTAAAATAATACTACTACTGATTGATTTAAAATTTAGGTATCCATGGCACATCATTATCGACCATGTACCGGTACCTACATTTGAAGTAACTAACAATTTAACTGCCATAACTAACCCATTTCATAACTCCCTAGCCCTTAACCCTAATCCTGTGTTCCTAATGCTGATATTTCCTCCAAAATTGATCTGAAATTCCAATTAACAATCACCATAACCGAAACCCTAATTTTATACCATTTTTCGGAGGTTCTTCCAATGCCAATTCTCTCATCTAGGAAGTTCTTCCATGCTCGTAATCCATCCAACCTAGGTCGCAAATCAATCTCACCAACCCTAACTTTCGTAATCGGTTTCGCCACTTTGTTATTATTCGGCATTTTAATTCTGAAACAAGATATCGCAGGAATGTATAAATGTAAACATTCAAAACCTATTTCTGTATCTGTAGCTTGGGATCAAAGTGCTACTGGTGGCTCTAGTGGTTTAGTTTCTGATTCAGATTACAAGAGACACAAAGTAATGGTTTTTGTAGGAATTCAAACTGGTTTTTCATCAGCTGGTAGACGAAAATCGTTGCGAAAAACTTGGATGCCTTCTGATCACCAAGGCCTTCAACGGTATAAGTTCTTGATTTTGCATTCCGTAATTTATCGAGCAATGTAGGTTAATTTAATTAACAGTTATGAATGTTGTGCAGGTTGGAAGAGTCTACAGGGCTGGCTTTCAGATTTGTTATTGGTAAAACGCGTGATAAATCGAAAATGTCTGAGCTTAAAAAAGAGGTGGAGGAATATGATGATTTCTTACTTTTGGATATTGAAGAGGAGTATAGTAAGCTCCCTTATAAAACGTTAGTTTTGATCGTAGCCGCAAATAATAATGATTAGCTAGTTGTTTTCACTATATGAGTGTTGTTATAATTTGTGTGTTCATTACAGGTTAGCTTTTTTCAAAGCTGCATATGCACTTTATGATTCTGATTTTTATGTTAAAGCTGATGATGACATATATCTAAGACCAGGTGATTAACATTATTTTAGTATAAGTAGGAAAAATTCATTTTTAAATCATGTGGGAACTGTTATTTTTCTAACCTTATAGTATTTGATATTAGATCGGCTCTCGCTGCTTTTGGCTAAAGAGCGTCATCACACGCAGACTTATCTTGGATGCATGAAGAAAGGCCCTGTGTTCACTGATCCAAAGCTAAAATGGTTAAGTCTCACAAAAGTTATATTATCTTGTATACAAGATAACAATTTTAGGGCACAATTTTAACATTTTTATTGATGTAGGCATGAGCCACTAGGGTATATGCTTGGAAAAGAATACTTTCTTCATGCTTATGGTCCATTATATGCTCTTTCTGCAGATGTTGTTGCAAACTTGGTTGCTTTAAGAAATAATAGGCAAGTTTTTTTATTTACATATAGTATCATGAACGAGGTTAAACTACGTGACATCTAGTTCATTATCGTGTGATTATTACTTTTCAGTTTCCGGATGTTTAGCAATGAGGATGTTACTATCGGTGCATGGATGCTTGCAATGAATGTTACTCATGAAAATAATCATCAACTTTGTCAAGCGGAATGTACTGCTACATCAATTTCCGTATGGGATATCCCCAAATGTTCCGGTTAGTCCTTTTGTAAAAAACAGAGTAAATTAATGCACTGTGTACCAGTTTTACCATTTCAAAATTTAAGTAAGCTTTTCTAGTCCATCTATGCTAAATATGTGATACAACTACGTGTATGTAAAACAGATATTATGAACTTTGCTCATCTTGTAGGATTGTGTAACCCTGAGAAGAAACTATTGGAACTTCATAAAATGAAGATATGTGCAAACAGCCCAACTTTGCCAATCAATGAGTAGAGCACAGAATCCGCTTTTAAGTTACCGTTCCAGATTTTGCAATTTGCTGAACACGGAAAATACTCTCGATATACCCTGGTTGAAATTTTTGTGCTTTTAGTCCATTCTTTCATTTATATACCAATATTTTTTTAAAGAAAGTTGGAAAATACTCTCGATATACCCTGGTTGAAATTTTTGTGCTTTTAGTCCATTCTTTCATTTATATACCAATATTTTTTTAAAGAAAGTTGTGACCGCTCAGCTGAAAGTCGTATCAGTGAATTTGTGTGTTGTTAGGGTGTCTGTTCTTGAGAGTGTATTGCGGATGTAGTTTTTACAATGTTCATGTTTTTTAGATTTGGGAAATTTTGTAACAGATGAACTTAAATTGTTTGTAAATGAGTGCTGCATATTGTGAAGGTCATGGAAAAGGTTCTTCACATCTTGCATTAGATTGTTCATACCCTTTTAATTAATACTTCTTTTAGTTATCTGTTACATTAAAAAGTATGATCAATGGTTATTAAAAAAAAAAAAAAAGAGTATGATCAATGGTAAAAAAAACAAAAAAAAAAAGAAAGAGGATGCAATATTGTATAAAACTGTTATAATAATAATAATAATATAGATATGGATAGTCAATTTTGGTGTATACATATAGTCAATTTTGGTACACAAAGTATGTATTTTTATATTGAGATTTTAGGCTATAAATACTCATGAATGCAAGCATTAAACTTGCACCATTTCTCACACTTACAAAGTGTTTCTTTCTTTCTCTCCATTATCATCTTTGTTCTTACACTTCATTATTAGTATTCTAAATCAAGAATCAAATCACTAAAGGTAGTTATAAGCCTACTGAATTATAACATCAAGAATCAAACCACTAAAGGTAGTTATAAGCCTACTGAATTATAACATCAAAAATCAAACCACTAAAGGTAGTTATAAGCCTACTGAATTATAACACGTTATCAGCACGATAATCTTAATACTAAATATGGTTGGCTCTGCCACCAAAATGATATATGGTCGGTTATACCACCAAAATGATATATGGTCGGTTATACCACCAAAATGATATATGGTCGGTTATACCACCAAAATGATATATGGTCGGTTATACCACCAGAATGATATAGGTCGGTTATACCACCTGAAAAAATATATGGTCGACACTGTCGCCAAATTTTCATTTATGTTTACTAATATTTATATTTTTGTTATATAACATTTATTTATGATTGCTTACACATGGTCGACACTGTCACCTACTTATCATTTATGTTATATTAAATTTATGTTTAATGTTTATATACTTATGAATATAAATTGACTCTAATTTATCATGATGTTTGTTTTAATTTTTGATAATAGAAAATGTCGAATCTGGAAAAGCTTAAATTTACTCCTTTAGAATCAACTGGAAACAACTACATGCCATGGGTTATAAAAGTAAAAATGCATCTTAAATCAATGGGCATTCTTGAAACCATAAATGAAAACAACACTTGTTCTGAAAAAGAACAAGCTACGGCATGTTGCTTTATTCATCAACATATTGATGAATGCTTACAAAATAATTATGTGACTGTAGAAGATCCCCATGTTTTATGGGAAGGTCTCAAAAGCAGATTCAATAATCAAAGAGAAATTTTACTTCCAGCTGCAATGGAACAATGGAGAACATTAAGGTTCCAAGACTTTAAGAAAGTAAATGAATACAGCTCAGCTCTGTATAATACATGTTCACAACTTAAATTCTGTGGACATGAAATTAGTGATGCAGACATGATGGAGAAAACTTTCTCCACAATGAATGCTGCAAACATCACAGTGCAAAGAAATTTGAGAATGCTAAAGTTCAAAACATATCCTGAACTTAATTCATATCTCTTAGTTGCAGAGCAAAATGATGAGCTATTAATGAAAAATCAGCAATCCCGTCCTACTGGTACACTTGCAATCCCTGAAGCAAATACTGCAAATAATTATAAACAGGGACAAGGACGCGGGCAAGGTCGTGGTTATAATAACCATCACCATCATCATGCCAAAAGCTATAACTATGGTAGAAACCATCCTTATGGTAATGGTAATGGGCGTGGACGTGGTCGTGGCCGTGGTGGTCAAAGAAATAGTAATCCACGAAAATATAAATATCAACCACAAAACAAGCCCATTAAACAAGATGTTGAAGAAAATTCTTCTAAAAATTCTGAAGAATCTTGCTACAGATGTGGTAGAATGGGCCACTGGGCTAATACTTGCCGAACATCTAAACATCTTGTTAAGATGTATCAGGATTCGCTGAAAGGTAAAGAAAAGGAAGTAAATTTTGTGGATAATATTGATCCAACAGTCACTGAGAAACCATCTGATTTATATGAAGATTTCTTGAATGTTTAAGTTGTGTGTCTTTTTGAAAAATAAACGATTTAATATCGTCTGTCTTTGTCATTATGTTTGCTAAATGTTTCAGTACTATCTATTTGCGTTTAAAATATTGTGTAATATTAATGTACTCACTATTTATTTCTTATATATGAAGTTCAATATGAATTTTGCTGGAATACAACATCAATCAAGTGGTGGAGATCTCTGTATAGCAGACATTGGAACTACACACACTATACTTAAATCCGAGAAATATTTTATTGATCTAAAACCAACGGAAGGAACTATACATACAATATCAGGACCTGCTAACTTGATAAAAGGGATAGGAAAGGCAAATTTCATACTACCAAATGGTACAAAATTTTTAATAAATGATGCCTTATTTTCTCCCAAGTCAAGCAGAAATTTATTGAGTTTCTCCGACATATACCTTAACGGGTATGATTATCAGTCAGTGACAACAGAAAATGAGAAATATTTAAGTATCACTGACAAGAGTCATGTGGTTGAAAAACTGCCAAGACTTAGTTCTGGATTACATTATACACATATAAATGTACCAGAAATACACATGGTAGTTAACGAAAAATATATTGATCCTGGTGTATTCAGTTTATGGCATAACAGATTAGGCCATCCAGGATCAACAATGATGAAAAGGATTATTGAATGTACTCATGGACATCCACTAAAGGATAGAAAAATCCATCATAATACAATGGTTCCATGTACATCTTGCTCTCTTGGAAAATTGATAACTAGACCCTCACCACTTAAGGTTGAGAAAGAATCACCAATGTTTCTTGAAAGAATTCAAGGTGATATATGTGGACCAATTCATCCACCATGTGGACCATTTAGATATTTCATGGTTCTAATAGACGCATCTAGCAGATGGTCTCATGTTTGTCTGTTATCAAGCCGTAATGTGGCATTTGCAAAATTTCTTGCCCAAATTATTAAATTGAGAGCTCATTTTCCTGATTACACCATTAAAAGGGTGAGACTTGATAATGCTGGTGAATTTACATCTCAAGCATTTAATGACTATTGCATGTCTATAGGAATTGTTGTTGAACATTCTGTTGCTCATGTGCATACACAAAATGGTTTAGCCGAGTCATTGATTAAACGTTTACAGTTAATCGCTAGACCATTGATAATGAGAACAAAACTCCCTGTATCTATATGGGGTCATGCAATTTTACATGCTGCTGCATTGATTCGCATCAGACCAAGTGCAAGTCATAAATATTCCCCCCTACAACTTGCTTTTGGTCAAGAGCCAAATATTTCCCATCTTAGAACATTTGGTTGTGCAGTGTATGTTCCAATTGCGACACCACAACGTACAAAAATGGGTCCTCAAAGGAGGTTGGGAATATATGTTGGATATGAAACATCTTCAATATTAAGGTATATTGAACCTATGACAGGTGACGTTTTTACAGCACGTTTTGCTGATTGTCATTTTAATGAAACATTGTTCCCTAGATTAGGGGGAGAAATGAAAAATAAAGAAAATGATGTTTCATGGTGTGAACCTCAATTAAAGTATCTTGATCCTCGCACAAAAGAATGCGAGACAGAAGTTCAAAAGATAATGCATATACAAGAACTTGCAAATCAATTGCCTGATGCATTTACAGATACAAAAACGGTGACAAAATCATATATACCAGCAGTAAATACTCCAGCTCGAATTGAAATTCCAAAAGCTGGCAATAACGTCACTCATGAATCTTTGCCACGTCAGAAACGTGGAAGACCAATCGGTTCAAAGGATAAAAATCCTCGAAAAAGAAAATCAGCTGATAATGAAGTAAAAGAAAGTGTTCAAGAAGAACCACAAATCAGTACTCCTACTGCAGAGGAGATTGATGATGTCAATACAGAAATTGCAATCAATTATGCATATTCAAAAATATTATGGAACCGAAATGAAATGAAAAATCTTGATGAGAAATTTTCATTTAATGTTGCATATGACATCATGAATAATGATGATGATCCAGAACCAACATCTATGGTTGAATGTCAAAATAGACATGATTGGGCTCAATGGAAAGAAGCAATACGAGCTGAATTAGAATCACTCAATAAAAGAAAAGTTTTCGGATCCATCATTCTCACTCCTAAAGATGTGAAACCTGTAGGATACAGATGGATTTTTGTCCGAAAAAGAAATGAGAAAAATGAAGTTACAAGGTATAAAGCTAGACTTGTAGCTCAAGGTTTTTCTCAAAGACCGGGAATTGATTATGAAGAAACTTATTCTCCTGTTATGGATGCAATTACTTTTAGGTACTTAATCAGTCTGGCAGTTTCTAAAAATTTAGAAATGCATCTCATGGATGTTGTGACTGCTTATCTATATGGATCACTTGATAGTGATATATATATGAAGATACCTGAAGGATTTAAGGTACCAGAAGCATCAAATGCAAAACCCAAAGAAATGTATTCGATTAAATTACAAAGATCTTTATATGGGTTAAAACAATCGGGACGTATGTGGTATAACCGATTAAGTGATTACTTGATAAGCAAAGGGTATACAAATAATCTTACTTGCCCTTGTGTTTTCATTAAGAAAACAACATCCGGATATGTGATCATAGCTGTTTATGTTGATGATCTTAACATCATAGGTACAAATAAAGAGATCCATGAAGCCATTCAACTTCTAAAGAAAGAATTTGAAATGAAAGATCTCGGAAAAACCAAGTATTGCCTTGGTTTACAAATTGAGCATATGCCTAATGGTTTACTTGTACATCAAACAACATATACTGAAAAGATTTTGAAACGTTTCAATATGGACAAGGCAAAACCATTAAGTACTCCTATGGTTGTTAGATCACTCAATGTTGAAGCTGATCCATTTCGTCCATGTGAAGATCAAGAAGACATTCTTGGACCAGAAGTACCATATCTTAGTGCAATTGGAGCTCTTATGTATCTTACAAATTGTACAAGACCTGACATTTCTTTTGCAGTTAATTTGTTGGCAAGGTTCAGCTCTGCTCCTACCAAAAGACACTGGAATGGGATCAAACACATATTTCGATACCTTCGAGGAACTACTGATTTAGGATTATTTTATTCTAACGAACCAAAACAAGATTTGGTTGGTTATGCAGATGCAGGTTATTTATCTGATCCACATAAAGCTAAATCTCAAACTGGATATGTATTCCTAAATGGAGGTACTGCAATATCATGGCGTTCTCAAAAACAAACACTTGTTGCTACATCGTCAAATCATGCCGAAGTGATTGCATTACATGAAGCTACTCGAGAATGTTTTTGGTTGAGATCAATGACACAACTCATTACTGATTCTTGTGGACTAGAACGCGATAAAAGTCCAACAACTATCTATGAAGATAATGCAGCTTGCATAGCACAGATGAAAGAAGGGTATATCAAAAGTGACCGAACAAAACACATACCACCTAGATTCTTCTCATACACTCAAAATCTCATTAAGGACAACCAGATTGAAATGAGATATGTGCAATCTAGCAAAAACTCTGCTGATCTTTTCACGAAAGCACTTCCAACTGCTATTTTCAGAACACACGTTCATAACATTGGCATGAGACATGTTCAAAAGATGTAACAGCTGAAGCGATGTCTACTTGAGGGGGAGTCAACTCCATGCTGCACTCTTTTTCCCTTAGCTAAAGTTTTTTCCCACTGGGTTTTCTTTAGCAAGGTTTTTAACGAGGCAGTAATTTATAGTTGATCTTCAACAAAATAAAATTGCTATCCAAGGGGGAGTGTTATAATAATAATAATAATATAGATATGAATAGTCAATTTTGGTGTATACATATAGTCAATTTTGGTACACAAAGTATGTATTTTTATATTGAGATTTTAGGCTATAAATACTCATGAATGCAAGCATTAAACTTGCACCATTTCTCACACTTACAAAGTGTTTCTTTCTTTCTCTCCATTATCATCTTTGTTCTTACACTTCATTATTAGTATTCTAAATCAAGAATCAAATCACTAAAGGTAGTTATAAGCCTACTGAATTATAACATCAAGAATCAAACCACTAAAGGTAGTTATAAGCCTACTGAATTATAACATCAAAAATCAAACCACTAAAGGTAGTTATAAGCCTACTGAATTATAACAAAAACATGTTAATGCGAATAATAGATCCTCAAAAAGATTACTGGTCACCTACTCACCTGTAAAACCTAAAACAGTGGTTCAATGTTATCAGCAAATCAGACTAGTAAAAAGTATCAGATCAGATTCTACAATCATAGCAGTGACGTAAATGCATGGCTAGTGCGGTCCAAATTCATACATATGTTTCATCAATGGATCTTCGTACTGGATTAAAAACCGTGACTTATAAAGCCATGAACCAGAATGGATTCAAGTCCCAAACAAAAGTTAAATATCAACCAATTGACATGAACACAAACTGTAGTCACAAACATTTGTTACCTGTGTATATTAACACGATGTCCTCTTTGTTACACAAACAATGGAACCATGAACCCGTTACAAATCTTCCAACAACTTGAAACAACACTTTTGTCAACGTCTCCTCTTTGTCCGTCCTTAGTGACTGGCAACATCTTCCGCCATTTTTTTCTCACTTGCTTCTTTTTCTTCAACTGCAGATACCACGGGACTGTTAGCAGCAGATACTTTTTCACCAATCGACTCGTTATTTGATTTAATCGAGTTAGGATCAGCACTTGCTATCGTTGCTGGAGATCCCAAAACAGGGGACATGGCATCTGAAGAAAGCACCGAGTTCTTTGGTTTATTTAGAGCATGACAATGCGGGCAATAGTATGTGATGAAGGGGAACTCCTCCTTTCTTGCAAGACCTGTAAACATTCACAAACATTTACAGTGTCATTACACTCAGTGTCGCAGAACTCGGAATTACTCGGAATTACTCGGAGAATACTCAATTTTGCAACTCGGCGAGCACTCGGTCAAACTCAGCCAAAACTCGGGATTACTCGGAAAATCGGTCAAATTTGGCCAAAACTCGGGATTACTCGGAAGATCATTGAAAATTGGTGAAAACTCGGTCAAAATCGGCAATATATATAGACGGTCTCTGGACATACGTTTTGGCAGTAACTATCTAATACACGGAATAATAATGATAATCAGATAATTAACCCATGTTGAAAAATGATATGCATGTGGATACTCGTGAAAAAGTTGACATCTTTTGAGAAAAAACATGAGCACAGTGTCTAGACTGTTTATTCAAACATTAAACCATATAAAAAAAATAGATTCAGAGACAAAACAAAACAACCCATAGACGCAAATCAAAGATGTGAAACATAAATGTTACGGATATAAAAGTAAACTCACCGTTATGCATATGGCAGTTGCCACATATAAGTGCATAAGATTGTGTAGGATCCTCACCCACAAGCAACGCTGCTATTCGAGCAATCCAACCACCATCTTGACCACCTAAAGCTGCAGGATTTTGATGCTCTACGACAAGTTGTTCACGTGGAGAATTCTCAGAAACCTCATTCTGAACCATTTGTTTATCCGAATGCGGGCCCGCGTTGTTTCTGGGAGATCTAGCATTTGATTGGTTTCGCTTCCTAAGACCACTAGCTTGTTGAAGTTCCACATCACTGATTTTTCCTGTTGCATGTGCGTTGGATTGCGACTCATCTCCAAGAAACACTTTTAAGCCCGAATCTGCACCCAATTTGGATGCAAGAACAGATGCAGCAGCTGCTTTTGCTGCTGGATCAGGGTCATATTTCTGAAAAACGGTTGTAAATAAGCCCACTACTTCTATCAAATTATAACATGTTTATGAGCAGATTCAAAGTGTACCTGAATTAGTTGCTGAGTAATGTAGTAGTTAGTCCTCTCTTTAAGCTCGTCAATTTTCGCCTGCCTTTCACCCCGAAGTTTCTCTAAATGTTTCTGATCCCTGCGATCACCTAAATGACATCACACCAAAAGTCACTATTTTTCTGCAATAACGGGACTTTATAGAACCAGAAAAAAAAAAGACACTTAGATAATTAACTTATGAACATAAGCTTTAAGATGAACAAGGTAAATATCACAACAGGTTATATATGATTACAAGTAAGCAGACTTACAATATTTTGTAAAACGTGAAAGTCCGTAATACAAAACGTAAGATAAAGTCGGCAAAAGAAACATTGGTAAGACTCGCAATGCTCTCATTCTCCAATCCATATCCAACGTTCTTGTTGTCATTATAGCATAACCCACTGCAACAAACTGCAACATAACACAATATTTTCTCTAATTAATAATGCCTACAATAATAATAAAAGAAAAAAACATACAATTCTTTTTTGTCATAATGACATTAATTGTATCTTCAGATATATGATTTGGAGTAACTAATTCACAGTAACCATACATATATGGTCTTATAAAAAAGAACATACCACAATATACACTCCAGAAGAAAAAATGATTAGTAGATATTGGCGAGTCTAGCTTAGAACCCGTGGGGTCACGGGACACCACTAGTTTAAAATTTTTACGTGAAATTATTCTTTAAATTTTATAGGACACCACTAAATTTTAGAGGACACCAATAAATTTAATTACAGTACCCCATATATTTTTCGAATTTATAGTTTTTCCTTTAATTTGTATAGAACAAAAAACAATCCTAAATTTAACTACTGGGACCACATATATTTTTCGAATTTGTAGTTTTTTTAAAGATAAATAACAACTAAAATAGAAATCAAATATAATTAGTACTTAAAAAAAAAATCACGATCCATTGAGTTCTGATCCTAGAATCGCTACTGTTAGTAGACCTATAACTATAAATGTCACTCAAATAGAATGTGCAATTTCTCAAATAAAGGTCATATACACAATGTAGAACTGTAAAAATGAAATAAAGGCAAACTCTTTAACATTTTCCACACATTCAGATTATAAAATATAAACTCGAAATTCAAGGCTAACTCAACCTGCTAGATCAGATATTATTACTACAAACTATATACAATAGATGCTAGATACAATACATAAACCAATAATTAATTAATTAATTAATTTAAATTTACCTCAAGAATAACAGAAAATATAATCAAATTCCTGGCAGTTCTTCTCCATCTCAAAGATCTCCTTTTAATTCTAGAAATAATAGTAGATTCTTCTTTGGTAATATATTGCAATCTTTTTTCAAAATCATTACTATTTCCACCTAATCTGAACACACCATTCCATATTCTTGACAAAATCCCCTTCTTCTTCTTCTTTTTATCATCATTCTTCACTTCAGTTACTTCCTTCTTTACCTCTTTCTCATCAGCCATTATTAGGGCTCGAGTTAGGGTTAGGGTTTAGCCACTGAAATTTAAATTTAAATCGGATTAAAAGCACAGATCCAGATCAGATAACTAAAAAGGTGGAGTTGATCACTTTAAAAAAGTAAGCGAACATGAATAGGAGACAGGTGTGTTGGATCGCGTACCTGGAATGTAGAGAAATTATATGTATAATTTAGGGTTTTAATTGCTGTAGCTTTAGGTGTTCTTGTTTGTTGGATTAATTTGGGTGACTGAAAATTAAATCGAATTAAATTAAAATATAAAATTGAGAAAATGGAAGAAAGTGGGGAGATAAAAATGCGGGATTTTAATTAGAACAAAATTAGGGTTTGGTTTGTACAGTATTTAGGTCTTTAGGAAGAAATAAAGAGAAATGGTCTAGTTGTAGAGCAGGGGACACATAACGCACACCGTAGTAGAAAAACCCGGAACGTTTTTTGTTTTTTTTATCGTTCGTTTCTTTTCATAAAAAACTTAACTATATAAAAATTGTCACGTCAATAAAATAATAAAAGCCTATAAAACCATACAAAAAAGGACAAAAATAAATAAATAATAAACCGAACAAAGCAAAACTAACCTAGCAACTCTAAAAAAATAACCAAGGGACTGACCAACAAGCAAACAAATAAACAATAAACAAGTTTAAAAAAAAAAAATACAACAAAATAAAAACTTTAATGATGAAATGCCCGTACTTAAAACACCAATGAAGAAAAGGAGTCAAAAACTTCCGTAGTGAACCACAACAAAGCCAAAAGCAACGAAACGAACCATCGACACTCAAATAACATCAACATAGAAATTCTTCAATTTGGCCCAGTTTTTTAATCTTACTCTTTTTAGACTTTGAAACCGTCTTTGAGTTGATTAACTTTACTTCCACATGGACGCCTTCAAAATCCTCCATGACCGTATCAAATATCAAAGAACCCTAATACGATCACGTATTGGGGCCAATAGCAACATCACAATTCGAAACCATCAGTCTTTTACCAACATTATTTCCAAGCAAATGGGCATCCGCAATTTTAGAGGAAATAACTTTTTTTGTTAATAACGACAACCTTATAGTTCGTTAAGTTTAAATGTAACGGATGATGTTTTTTTTTTTTTTTGTTTGAAAGTATTAAATCTCAATTCTCAAATGCGGGAATGGGAAATTATGGGTAAGCCAGATGTTTCACGAACCATATTCCTAGAGAATTTCGTAGGGAGTAAAGGGGAGGGGGTTTTTACTTTGTCGTGCCCTTGGATTGGTTTCAAGGTTTCCTCCCGAGCAGCGATGGGGGCGGGGTTATTATAGCTGCATCGGCATAGTCGAAACGGGAGATGATCGCAACGGGTGGTAAAGTCCCCTCAGGTGATCCCAATCGCTGTTAAAAAAATATATATATACTTAAATCACCCTCGTGAAGAGGCGCAAACATATAGAGCTAATCGAGGAGGAGTAGTAACTCGAAGGACCTTCGTTCAACTCTAGATGGGAATAGTAACTCGAGTCAGTTACCTTTTTCAATTTGTGTGGCTCTTGTGGACGTGATAACTTGTAATGTGAGGAATGAGTACTTCATAGTACATGATTCAGTCCATTTTAGTTTAATTTAATTCATTCAAATCCATTGCTGATTAGCTTTTGTATAAGCTATATACCAATAATAAAGTCCCCCTCGAGTGATCCCAATCGCTGTTCAAAAAAAAAATATATATACTTAAATCACCCTCGTGAAGAGGCGCAAACATATAGAGCTAATCGAGGAGGAGTAGTAACTCGAAGGACCTTCGTTCAACTCTAGATGGGAATAGTAACTCGAGTCAGTTACCTTTTTCAATTTGTGGCTCTTGTGGACGTGATAACTTATAATGTGAGGAATGAGTACTTCATAATACATGATTCAGTCCATTTTAGTTTAATTTAATTCATTCAAATCCATTGCTGATTAGCTTTTGTATAAGCTATATACCAATGATTTAAATGATTAGCGAATTAGGAAATCGAACAAGATGTGTTGAAATAAATAATTGGCTAAAAGAACCTTCTTATGCATAAACCATCATCTGTTAATCACTTGTCAACTTCAGATCTCCAATTTGCTCATCAATATCAATATCAGATATAACCAATATCAAACAAAGATATAAGTTACGTCATTCACAAATCACATCACCCAAACACAATCCTCAACCCATTCTTTGATTATACCGGTTGACAATGACCGAGATCATTTTGTTACAATAGGTAAGATTAAGTAATGCACATTAAATGATAATTACCAATAAAAAAAACTTGTACATTGGTAATTGTTGGTTTTAAGAAATTTTTAAATCCAAAGTTTCATTAGTCGTTTGAAAAGCAATTTATAAATATGAGGCTTCATCAAAGAGATTACTGATGAGCAGTAAACATGATTTAAGCAAACAATAGTTAGTAGAATCTGAACAAACAATAATGAAAAGTTTGCGGTGGAATTTGTTCCTATTTGCACTCACACCAAATGAAAACGAAACTTTCTAATACTCCATATATAACTAAAATCACATAAACAAGCCTGGGTCATAAAATCTGTGGGCATGCCAAAACGTCCCATATCCGGGCATTTTACAACTGTTACAGACAAGAATAGAAAATAACAACTAATGCGATTCTCATATTACCGCTTTAGAATTTATGCTTACAAATACAAATAACAAAGGCCACCATCCCCTCGATTCAAGGATGCAGAGTTCCCTTTCAAATATTACTGCACACAAAAATTCAAAAACTTTATCGATGTGCAAGAGCAAACACAAACCAACAAACTCTTAAAAACTTAAGTAATTATATGCACTACAAAGTTTGGTCATTTGCTTCTTTTTTAACCTGCAGTTACAGAGTGTGAAAATAGAGAAGGATTACTAACCTCTGCGTCTTCTGCACCAGATTTGGTGATCTCCATCTTTTGGTCTTCTGCAAAGGCAAGAACTTTTTTTTACAGTGAAAACAGTAAAAAAAAAAAAATGCAAAGATTAAACTGCAACGAATTGAAAAGGGTTAATAAACACTTTACCTCCATCCTCTGGAATGTCGGAAGTCCACAAAGTGAGGTTGTCCCTCAGGAGTTGCATAATCAGGGTGCTATCTTTGTATGATTCCTCGCTCAACGAGTCAAGCTCTGAAATAGCTTCGTCAAAGGCTTGTTTAGCCAGGTGGCAGGCTCTGATAAAGCCAACATTGTATAAAAAACCAGTTAGCACAACCTTTTCATATCAATATCAAGTATGCTAGCAAGATTGATGCATATTTCATTACCTTTCAGGAGAGTTCATGATCTCATAATAGAATACAGAGAAGTTCAAAGCCAAACCCAATCGGATGGGATGAGTAGGAGATAAATCCTCTGCAGCAGTAGAAGCCAACTAGGAAAAACATAACTCAGCATGTCAATTTTCAAGGAGTATATATTAAACTATCTAGTATTGCAGTTACTCAGAAAAAAAATAAAATAAATAAATAAACAGACATCAATACCTATTCAAATGCATTAGAACTAATATATGAAATGGTTATGGTTATGTAAATAAATATCAAGATCCATGTGGTAAATAAATGAAAATAACACAGAGATAAATAGTCACTTACTTGATAAGCCTTCAGAGACTGATCAGCTGCCTCTTTTTTGTCATCGCCAAACTTGAACTCTGCAAGATACCTATAATAGTCTCCTTTCCTGCAATCCATCAAAGCCCATCACAATATATTTAGGATCTGAAAAGCTCAAGGTCATCTTAAACTAACCCTAGTTGGAAAAAGAAAGTTAAAAAAAGTTTGGTTGACCATTTGTATACATTCAGATCAAATCAAGTGGTTATATTCGAGGAGCAAATTGCAAGAACACAAGCCCCACATGAAATTCTAAAGTGATAACAACTAGCTACCACCATGAAATTGGACAAGAATGTTCTCTTGGACCTTTTGGGTCACACTTGTTAATAAGTAAGACTCACATCTTATAGTAGAAAACAGTAGATTCTCCAGCGGATGAAGATGGAATCAGATGCTCATCAATCACAGTCATGATATCTCCACAAATGTCAGACAACTCTGTTTCCACCTTCTGCCTATATTCCTTAATCCGCTTTACATTAATTTCATTGCCTCGCGACTCTTCTTTTTGCTCAATGGAAGACAATATCCTCCATGATGCCCTACGTGAACCCACCACATTCTTGTATCCAACTGAGAGCAAATTTCTCTCCTCGACAGTCAATTCTAAATCCAGTTTCGCTACCTTTTTCATGGCCTCCACCATTTCTGAACAAATAAATAATTACCATAAGCTCACAAACAGTAAAATAACAATCAACATCAGAATTAGCTAATCATAATTCATAGATTTGCATGATGTATACTTTTGAACTCCTCCTTAAACAATCAAATCCGAGAACGAGTTTCCTAGTGACAACAAAACTATAGCTTACATTAATACATACAGATCGTTGTTTGATACGATATTCTCTTCATAGCATGCATCTAGCAATAATAGTAAAATTTAAACATGTCTACCTACTCAAATAACTAAAACAAGTACATTAAAATCACAGTCAACGTTCACTATAACTTAAGCATCATCAATACTTTTTTTTCCAAAACTGTCTTAACTGTTAGCAACAGAATACAGTTACATTCCAATATGAGTACTTATTGCATAGGTTAATTTCAAGATCTAGTAAAGCCTAATTCAGCCTTTCTATACCTAAACTTAATATAACCCTAATTAGTATATCAAATAGATAGAATCCACAAAAATAGATCGTATATATGTGCAATTGTGTTTAAAGCTAAAATAATATGCGTAAATTAAAGTATTGAACGCATTAGGGCACCGCAAACTGGGAACAAAACAGTATAATCAACATGTAAAAAACGGATCTATAATAAAGGAACGATGATAACCGTCATAGCGTTCAGCTTGCTCAGCAAGCTTAGCAACATAGATGAAGTTTTCACGTTCAACTGAAGCCGCCATAGATGCCGATCTTTCAAGGCTTCAACTGCTACTAAATTTTTGTTATGTGAAAGAGAAACGCGGAAAGGTGCCTGTGTGTGTGTAGGCTGTACCTATATGTAAATGTTTAAAATATATTGTAATGTAATTATAATGAATATTTATATTTATTTTGATCACCAAAGTTTAGTTTCTCACACTTTCTACACGAAATAAGAGAAACAATAGCCAAGTAAAAAGGTAGGAATATTTTTTGGATATATGCAAGTCTTTTGAGACTATTTAGTCCCCTTTTTAAGTTAATTGCCCAAAGAACTCAACTAAAACTACTTTGAAAGATAAGATTGTAGATCATTATTATCAAATTGCATACTAAAATGTATGGAAATGAACGTTATCTAAATGACTTTGAAATGTAAGATCGTTTTTATCAGCTTGTGAACTAATATATTGCATGAAATTGGAAAGAAGAATACACCTTCACAAGTAGGCTTGTATGATGGTTGGGTCAAGATATTATCTCTTGATAAAGTAGTTGATTATTCTTAATGGATTAATTATTTTAGATTAAGAATCGGTTAACTTTTCGCTCAAACCACTTAATCAAATAAATTTTCTCATTTAAAATTCAAATAATTAAACAACCGTTTTTATAATATGGAAACAACCAAAACATTAGGTTTTCCTATATATATATTTTCGATATAAGTTAAAGTTAATGGGAAAACAATAGAAATATTTCGGTGGCCTAAACAATAAACTTCACTAGGTAAGGTGAAAAGTAAAGAAATATCAAGGAGGGTGTCAATGGAACTTCTGAGATTTAATGATACGCTTGCAAGTTGATGGAAAACGACAATTGGGGCCCTCAGCGTAGTAAAACATTAGAGTATGGATACCATACATAGTGCGCCACGTGGGGCAGAGTTGACACGTGCTTTTGTAGTTTGCATTATTTGCACTTGATGCGTCAAGTTATCAATATTAGACATTTAAACTTTTTATAATACATCTTCAGCAATACACAATGGTTCAGATTAAAATGAGTAACGTTTAGACGTTCAGTAAGTAAGCCATTAAAAGAACAAACAATAATTTATTAGGTACTGTACGAAGTATTTGAAATACGGGAAAGAAATACCATTCTAGTAATAATACTCATACTACTAATAATAATATTAGGAATAATAATAATAATAATAATAATAATAATAATAATAATAATAAATATATATAGAGATTAGAGAGATAGTTTGATGAAAATATGAAATAAATTCGGCACCAGACTTCGCATTTTATAGTACTTGGCCTGCAATCTCAGCTCATGCGATCGCATGAGAAGAGTATGGGGAACTCATGCGATCGCATGAGGTCCCTGTCCAGCTCAAAATGTGGTTTGTCACTTTGTTTGTCGACATATTAATTTAATATATATATAATATATTTAATTTATATAATTAATTATATATTATATTAAATTCACATGCATAGTTGGCTTGTAATTTTTGTTCCGATAAGTCGTACGTTGTCACTCGACTTATGTACCGGTTCCGGTTTTTCGAACGTCCTATCGTATACTGAGAAAACTTGTACTTTACGTTTCGTGAATCGTACCTTTGTCAAAATATAGTCTTAAATCATCCATAAACTATACCACTGTAGCAATTCACTGTAGCAAAGTCATTTTTTACTGTAGCAAATAGTGATTTTCGAAAACACTGTAGCATTTTGGGTACTGTAGCAATTTGAAAATGTTACTATCGTTTACTAAATAACTTGAAATTATATATATGTATATATCTTTTTAATATACATAAATCAGTTTTTAAATACACATTGAAAGTTATTTATAAATAAATTTTAATAATAAATATTTCAACTTATCATATATATTCAAATAGATATTTAAACCAATAAGTTTAATGTACGGTATCAAATAATTAATACATTGTTACCTTTTCAAGTTATAGTATATATGTATCTATTTACATATAATTGTTCGCGAATCGTCGAAAACAACCGAAGGGTATTTAAATATATAAAAGTAGTTCAAAAATTTTGAGATTCAGTTTTACAGACTTTGCTTATCGTGTCGGAAATGTTAATCATACAAAGATTAAGTTTAAATTTGGTCAGAAATTTTCGGGTCATCACACTGCATCCAAATCACGGTTGAAACATACACCGTGGCATCACCATGTTTTCCGTCCATCAACCAGCTACTGTCTTTTCCAGATCTTTCACTCAGAAATTTTGAAGTTAAAACAATGAGTGAAGAAAAACAAAAACAGAGCGACTTAAAAAGGAGATGTGGAAATGATAAATAAAGTCTTCTTCCTTAGTGTCTTATTCCTTACTCAATCAATCACCTTTTATTTATCTGTTTCCTTTTACCAACTACGACCCACTATACCACTAAATTTGTAACTACCCCAATTATGATTTTATATATACATCTTTAATTTATCATCGGCGTGAGGATGAGCCGCCTAGCTAGACTAGGTTCCAAACCTCGAAAAAAAATAATAAGAATAATAATCTCTTCCGATAAAGGCTGGTTATCGTCAACAAAGTTCAATGCCCAAGTCCTGCTCAATCCTTAGGCAAAGCAAGCCACAGTGTAAAAAAAAAAAAAAAGGCTACGGAAAAGGAAACGCAGTCAAGCAATACACAACCACGTCAACGAATATCAGTCTGCTCAATGCACGAAAGAAGAATGTTATTTAGTTTTTAGCGTTTTAATCCAGTTTGACCGTTCATTCCTCTCCCGCTCAAACTGCGGGGGGATGTTAACGGATATTAAACATAGAATATATCTGTGACGATCGCTCCAAATCCATATGGACGAACACGTCATTCATCGATTTCATTGCGAGGTATTTGACCTCTATATGATACGTTTTGTAAACATTGCATTCTTTTGAAAAGGCACACCATAAATGAATATTTAAATCAAAGGTTTTCGACATCTGATGATTTCTACATATAGACAATCACCGTAAATAATAGTTTACAATAGTACTTCCATTGACAATGCAGTCAAAATAAGATACATGGTGATGATTTGGTGAATGCAACGTTTCCTTGATAAATATGCCATGTAAGACTCCATGCACATAGCTTGTCTAACATATAAGCAAACAGCGGAAGACTTCTAGGAACCTGAGAATAAACATGCTAACAAGTGTCAACACAAAGGTTGGTGAGTTCATAGTTTTAGTGTTTCGCATAATCTGTATATAAAGGTGGATCACAAGATTTCAGTTGTTCAATCCAGAAACGTTTATCAAAATATTCTACGAAATTGAGCACCCTGGTAACTAAACTTAACGTATATATAATTCATACCCTTTGTATAATCATCTTAATAATACACGCAAACCAACGTGTATGCTTCTCAAATAGCATACGTCCGTTAAAAGGCTAGTGCTCTAGCTCGGACGGGGATATCAAGCCCTATGGATCCATATACTACTACTCGCGCCCACCAGTTCTTATAACTGGTAGTTACTAGTTACCAAAGCTAAGGGATTTTCGGTTCAAACTCAATGTAGAATTTAGTATGTACTTGTATCCATTGCGTTTAAAATAGAGTGCATGTATTCTCAGCCCAAAAATATAGATTGCAAAAGCAATTAAAAAGGGAGCAAATGAAACTCACACATATAAATATTGTATATCGGTTAATAAAGCATTTGCATGTATTCTCAGCCCAAAAATGTAGAGAGTAAAATGGATCTTATGAAACTCACCTTAGCCGCATAAAAAGTAGTTCGCCAAAATGTGACCGAAACTCGGATTACCAAATAACCGTAGATCTCAACCTAGAGAACATATGTTGGTCAATAATTGTTTATCAAGCTAGGTCAGGTCATAGTGTATTGCAATCCTAATGCTCAAGATCGACATACAATAGTTATCAAAAGTTATTTCAAAAAGTCAATCTGACTCCATACAATAGTTGAATGATCATGGCAATCGAATCATTTTAATATTTCACATAATTTTCCAATTCTTGTAAAATTAAACTATAGTTTTTATAAGGCTTTAAAATATGATAAAACAATCAGTTTTGACAATTGTTCAATAAAACGAGACGTGCCTTATATAAGATTTCAGTTACTCGGTTGGTAATATTTAAAAATCCATTTTATCAATCTCGTAAACAAGTTGTTTATATCTTAATTGCAGATTCAAAAGCAATTTCAATTAACGTCAATCATAATTCAGTTGATCATATCTTTTAATCCGTTCATCGAAGCTATTCGATATCTAAATGAAAAGTTATTGATTTTTCGCCAGCTTTCCAAAAACATGTATATCATATACCTTTTACCAGTAATATATGTATTTAATTCGTGATTCATTATAACTGTTTAACGACGAAATTTAGCATACAAGCATGTATAAATATATATACTCGAGCACTGTACATGGATACACAATTAATATATAAAATATAAAATATGAGTGCTTACGGAGATGATAAACACTAGGTTTGACTTTACGAGCATAATCCCCAAATCATACCCATAACCTCCATAGCTATAACTCATAATTTCCTTAGCTCTATCCCGCTCGAAAAACCATTTTGAAAGTGACAAGCTCATGACCTCGCCGTAGTATTTTATGTATAATATTACTAAAAATATTAAGATTAATAATAATAATAATAATAATCTTAATAATATAATAATAATAATAATAATAATAATAATAATAATAATAATTAATATAAATAATAAATAATAATAATATTACACATGGAGTAATATATGTGTAAGAACTCGAGCAGAAACTGGACTTTTATAGGCAACTTTTTAAAATCTGATGCCCATGCGATCGCATGGGTTTTTAGTGTATTTGCCATGCGATCGCATGGCCGCCTGATCCAGCTCAAAATGTTTTTGTTTTCTTGTTTGTCGACATATTATTATATAATATATATAATTTAAATAATTAATTATATATTATATTAAATTCATGTGCATAGTTGACATGTAATTTTTGTTCCGATGACCCGTACGTTGTCACTCGACTTATGTCCCGGTTCCGGTTTCTCGAACGCATTTTTGTACGCTTAGAAAACTCGCAATTTACGTTTTGTGACTCGTACCTTTGTCAAAATATAGTCTTAAATTATCAATAAACTATATTATTCAAAGTGTATCTTAAACTTTCGAGTGTTTTGGTCATTTACTTCTATAAATCATTGTCTCGCTATATATATATATATATATATATATATATATATATATATATATATATATATATATATATATATATATATATATATATATATATATATATATATATATATATATATATATATATATATAATAACAAATCGTTTTATGACCAAGTTAATATATATTTTCAACTTCATAAACACGTTTTAAATATACGTCGCAAGTTATTCATACAATTAATATTCCAACTTATCATATATATTCAAATAAATATTTAAACCAATAAGTTTAATGTACGGTATTAAACAATTAAAACTTTATTACGTTTTCAAGTTATAGTATATATGTATCTATTTACATATAATTGTTCGCGAATCGTCGAAAACAACCGAAGGGTATTTAAATATATAAAAGTAGTTCAAAAATTTTGAGATTCAGTTTTACAGACTTTGCTTATCGTGTCGAAAATGTTAATCATACAAAGATTAAGTTTAAATTTGGTCAGAAATTCCTGGGTCATCACAATACCTACCCGTTAAAGAAATTTCGTCCCGAAATTTGAGTGAGGTCGTCATGGCTAACAATAAAAATGTTTTAATGACGAATATGAGTTGATAATAGAGTTTTATCACCATTAAATAATATGGATAAAACATTCCAATTACTCGAAGCGTATGAGGGAAGTTATCGTAATAAAGTGAAATACAGAATAGAGATGGGTCTTTATCTCTTGACGTAGTAAAGATTGATTTTCGGAATTTAAGGAATAGAAGATCTTCATAATTTAAATAGGATCTGATTCTTCAGGAATTAAGGAAATTACGATTTTCTTTGATTAAATGCGTAATCTGCCTCGATTGCTATGTCTGATATTTCGCTATAAATTGACCTCTTTCGTTTCATTTGTTTTCACCACTCCTATAAACTTCTTCCTTATTTCATACTTTCAAAAGATTGTGAAAATGCTTCATCCAGTTCTGATTCTTGATATACTCCTAACTTTCATATCTGTCATTCTTCTTTTTCATCTACCACCAGAGGAAGTTATTTTCTTCTACCATTACCTTGGGGTTATAGTGTTTTTTATTCTCCCGTGTCTTTACATTGCTGTACGTATTGATATACATGGTTTGTAAATTTCGGGGTTGTTATCGGACCTATATTATCCTTTATATTTCGGAGCTACATGCTTTCAATTTCTCTTCCCAACCTTAAGTCAAGCGGATAATGGTTCAGAATTTGTAGGTATGAATTTCGGATGAACATAATTAATGTTCTAAGAAAGAAACGGTAATGGCACAATCTGACTTGTCAAATTACCAGAATATCCGGAAATGACCGAATCATCAAGAAATATATTTTCTTGATATATTTAGAGATTATATAGAATGAAAGAGTTATGTAACATGGTTTATGATGAGGGTATGATCTATGAACCTTTATCACGTTCCATTAGAAACTCAGCATGATTTACTGTAATATAATCACGTTGATCAAGTGTCATTATATTATACTAGCTCATGCTTCAGTTCCCAATATTACTTCAAAACATCCATTTTTTTCTTCTTCAGATTTTAGAAACTAAAATAGTTTCTTTTATGATGTAACACAGATAGTGTGAAGAGATGAATGATTTCCGATAAGAATAGGTATGAAGATATCTTCAGAAATATCGAGGATATTTATAATGAAAGATACGATGATATCTTAGAATTTCTAATATCAGAGGATGATGAAGAATATTGTCCGCAAGGGTTTAGATTCGGAAGCAAGGTATTCATTAATGGCTTCAGCATATACTGAATCATTTGGATTCTTTGAAGACAGGTTTCGTCCTTGTGATTTATCCACAGCCTCTTTCATACTTTGCTCCATCCATTTTCCAGTTCCAAACTTTCTCTTTTTCTCAGCTTTACCACCATACTATTCTTTATCATCAAACTTTTGACTGTTAAGGTCGTTTACAGTTTTTGCTGCTTCATCAACATTTTTCCAAAATTCGGAGCACTAGTTTCGTAGTTTGGGGTGTTTTTCGGAAACTTCACATTCGAAGTATGTAAGTCTAGAAGACAGATGTTATCTATATATAACTGTTGTCGTAGAAAATGCTGCGAGATTCAAAATACTGATTGATAATTCTCGGTGGTTGGTATGGCATTTATTGTTACAAGATGTGGATGAGTACATGATAGGGTTTCAATGAGTATAAGGATTTTTTGAAAGGTCAAGGATTAATAAAGTTGTTGATAAATTTACTGCTAATGTGGTGGAACATGAAAGATTCCCCGGTAACAAGAACATATATGTCAAGGTTATAATAAGGCTAATCTGAAAAGTCGAAGTTGACTAGTTAGAAGTGTGATAAAACTGGATACTTTGAAAAGGGATTGCAAGATTATTTTCAGTAAAAACAACGCTAAAGGATCTTGCAAAGTTTTGAAGTCAAAGTATAGCTTTGAAAGATGTAGAGATCTAAGAATGATGTTACTAGTTCAGAGTTATGACTTGGATTCTGTTCTGTCAGAATATGTAATCAAATTTGGATGAGGATGGTTGCTTTGATTTTTATAAAAGAATATATATTGTTGTGAAAGTAGTGAGTATAGTTGATGATTTGTTGAATCAGAATCGAAGAATGTAACATATTAATTGTGAATTTATATATCTCTCGGGTATTACCTACCCGTTAAAATATTCTCACCATTAACAGTTTGTATAAAAGAATTTTCTTAATTACAATCTTCATGAAAATATACATACATATATATTTTCCTTAGATGTAATCATGGATTTAATGAGTTAACATAATATTAATCTCATCTGGTTTTTGACTAGGACTAGAATATATAATCTCTAAAACTTTTAGAAACTACATATTCTCTTCAAAATATTTCTTCGATGAAGTTATGAATCAATACTTCATCGTTTGTTGTTGTTGGTATTCCTTGGTATCTATGGTGCGTATGACGTTGATGTTCAAGGTACATATTGTGATGTTGAGGCTTGCGGTGCGGATGTTGTTGGTGGTGGTAATGGTACTGTTGGTGTTGTTGTCGGTGGTATTGTTGATGCCGGTGATTCTGCTGGTGCTTATAACCTTCGCACCATATTCTCCAAAGCCACTACCCGAGTGCGAAGCTCGTTGACTTCTTCTACTACACCGGGATGATTGTCGGTTCGGACGAGCGGATGAATAAGATTCAGAATTTGAGATAGTATATTATCGTGATGAGATACTCTGGAAATGAGAGAGAAAATAGTGCCTCGAACAGGTTCGCCGGTAAGTGCTTCAGGTTCTTCGCCAAGAGGGAAATGTGGTGAATGGAAGGGATCACCTTCTTCTTGTCTCCAATGACTAAATAGGCTACGAACCCATCCCCAATTCATCCAGAATATGGTGATGGCTGATTGGTTGATCCATTTCGGTTACACTGTCTTCGGAATTCAGGTGAATATCCATATCGGAATAGCTGTCAAAGTTTAAGGAATTTGAACTAGATACAGGATCCATCTTGTATAATTAGGGAGATGATTTTTGATATGAATTATATTATAGAATTTAGTTTGGTATTCTTCAATACATAATTTACATATGTATATATAATACCAAATTCCATAAATCACGGAGAAATTTTCGGAAGATGTCAGGAAAAGTTTACAGTAACAGATACCCTAAGATATGAATTTTTGTCTATACACTATTTATGCAATAAATGCAGGAAAACGTTTCTAGACTTAAGAATGATAAGCATGTAATATCCGACAAGAAATGATAAGCAAAACTTTTAACATGCAGACACGGTCGAAGTCCAGACTTACTAATGCATCCTAACAACTATCAGTTAGACACACTCGTGCAAGACCTGGTTCACTAGGACCAATGCTCTGATACCAACTGTGATGATCACTCCAAATCCATATGGACGAACACGTCATTCATCGATTTCATTGCGAGGTATTTGACCTCTATATGATACGTTTTGTAAACATTGCATTCTTTTGAAAAGGCACACCATAAATGAATATTTAAATCAAAGGTTTTCGACATCTGATGATTTCTACATATAGACAATCACCGTAAATAATAGTTTACAATAGTACTTCCATTGACAATGCAGTCAAAATAAGATACATGGTGATGATTTGGTGAATGCAACGTTTCCTTGATAAATATGCCATGTAAGACTCCATGCACATAGCTTGTCTAACATATAAGCAAACAGCGGAAGACTTCTAGGAACCTGAGAATAAACATGCTAACAAGTGTCAACACAAAGGTTGGTGGGTTCATAGTTTTAGTGTTTCGCATAATCTGTATATAAAGATGGATCACAAGATTTCAGTTGTTCAATCCAGAAACGTTTATCAAAATATTCTACGAAATTGAGCACCCTGGTAACTAAACTTAACGTATATATAATTTGTACCCTTTGTATAATCATCTTAATAATACACGCAAACCATCGTGTACGCTTCTCAAATAGCATACGTCCGTTAAAAGGCTAGTGCTCTAGCTCGGACGGGGATATCAAGCCCTATGGATCCATATACTACTACTCGCGCCCACCAGTTCTTATAACTGGTAGTTACTAGTTACCAAAGCTAAGGGATTTTCGGTTCAAACTCAGTGTAGAATTTAGTATGTACTTGTATCCATTGCGTTTAAAATAGAGTGCATGTATTCTCAGCCCAAAAATATAGATTGCAAAAGCAATTAAAAAGGGAGCAAATGAAACTCACACATATAAATATTGTATATCGGTTAATAAAGCATTTGCATGTATTCTCAGCCCAAAAATGTAGAGAGTAAAATGGATCTTATGAAACTCACCTTAGCCGCATAAAAAGTCGTTCACCAAGAGCTTGATTTGATACCCGTAGAATTAGGAAGTTTTGATGTAATCGTTGGCATGGACTGGATGTCCAAAACAAGAGCGGAAGTTGTTTGCGCTGAGAAAGCAATCCGCATCCCTCGTAAGGATGAAACGTCATTAATGATTTATGGGGAGAAGAACAACTCAAAACTGAACTTTATCAGCTGCATGAAGGCCCAGAAACTTATAAGAAAAGGTTGTTATGCTATTCTGGCACACGTAAAGAAGATCGATACTGAAGAAAGAAGCATTGATGACATGCCAGTTGTAAGAGAATATCCCGGAGTATTTCCAAAAGAATTACCGGGGCTACCTCCACTCAGATGTGTAGAATTCCAGATTGATCTCATACCAGGAGCTGCACCTGTAGCCCGATCTCCATATAGACTTGCACCTTCAGAAATGCAAGAATTACAAGACCAGTTGCAAGAATTATCGGACCGTGGATTTATTCGTCCTAGTTTTTCACCTTGGGGTGCTCCTATTCTGTTCGTCAAGAAGAAGGATGGATCTATGAGAATGTGCATAGATTACCGAGAATTAAACAAATTAACGATCAAGAATCGGTACCCATTACCGAGGATTGATGATTTGTTTGATCAATTGCAAGGATCAAGTGTTTATTCCAAGATTGATCTACGCTCCGGATATCATCAGCTGAGAGTGAAGGAAGAAGATGTTCCTAAAACCGCGTTCAGAACCCGTTACGGTCACTATGAATTTCTAGTCATGCCTTTTGGATTGACTAATGCTCCAGCATTATTCATGGATCTAATGAATCGCATCTGTAGACCGTATTTAGACAAATTTGTCATTGTTTTTATCGACGACATATTGATTTACTCGAAGAACAAGGAAGAACATGAGCAACACTTAAGACTGGTACTAGAGATACTCAAGAAAGAAGAATTGTACGCAAAATTTTCGAAGTGTGATTTCTGGTTACAAGAAGTACAATTTTTGGGACATGTTGTCAGTAAACATGGAATTAAAGTTGACCCTGCCAAGATCGAAGCCATTAGTAAATGGGAAACACCGAAGACTCCAACACAAATCCGCCAATTCTTAGGTCTTGCTGGTTACTACCGAAGATTCATTCAAGATTTCTCTAGAATCGCCAAACCCTTAACTTCATTGACTCAAAAGGGAAAGAAGTATGATTGGTCCACAGAACAGGAATCCTCATTCCAGTTGTTAAAGAAGAAGTTAACGTCTGCACCCATTTTGTCATTACCAGAAGGAAATGATGATTTCGTGATCTATTGTGACGCTTCGCGCCAAGGTTTAGGATGTGTATTAATGCAACGCACAAAAGTTATCGCATATGCCTCACGACAACTAAAAATTCATGAAAAGAACTATACAACACACGATTTGGAACTTGGAGCTGTAGTTTTTGCACTCAAAATATGGAGACACTATCTATATGGCACCAAGTGTACAGTGTACACTGACCATAAGAGTCTTCAGCATATTTTTGATCAAAAACAACTCAATATGAGACAACGTCGCTGGGTAGAGTTGTTAAACGATTACGATTGTGAAATCCGTTACCACCCCGGAAAGGCTAATGTTGTAGCTGATGCCCTAAGTCGAAAAGAAAGAGTAAAACCTCTTAGGGTCCGAGCTTTGAATATTACAATTCGTACCGATCTCACAAAGCAAATTCAAGCAGCACAGTTAGAAGCTTTAAAAGAAGAAAATGAAAAAGGCGAAATGAGCAGAGGGTTAGAAAAACAGCTTGAGGTAAAAGCCGATGGAACCCTGTATTTTGCTGATAGGATATGGGTACCAAAATATGGTAATCTAAGGCAACTAGTACTAGATGAAGCACACAAAACGAGGTACTCAATTCACCCAGGAAACGGGAAAATGTACCACGATCTCAAGAAGTTTTATTGGTGGCCTAATATGAAGACAGAAATTGCTACTTATGTAAGCAAATGTTTGACGTGTGCAAAGGTCAAAGCTGAGCACCAAAAGCCGTCAGGATTACTGCAACAACCAGAAATTCCGCAGTGGAAATGGGAAAGAATAACCATGGATTTCATTACGAAATTGCCAAGGACTGCAAGTAGTCATGATACTATTTGGGTGATAGTCGATCGTCTAACTAAATCAGCTCACTTTCTACCAATAAAGGAGACAGACAGTATGGAGAAATTAGCACGCCTATATTTGAAGGAAGTAGTTTCCAGGCATGGTGTACCCATCTCTATCATATCTGATCGCGACACCCGATTCACATCACGTTTCTGGCAGTCATTACAAAAAGCATTGGGAACTCGATTAGATATGAGCACCGCTTATCACCCACAGACAGATGGTCAAAGTGAAAGAACAATACAAACATTGGAAGACATGTTACGGGCATGCGTGATTGACTTTGGAACCAGTTGGGATCGACACTTACCGTTGGCAGAATTTTCATACAATAACAGCTATCATACGAGCATCAACGCAGCGCCATTTGAAGCACTTTACGGTAGAAAGTGCAGATCTCCTATATGTTGGAGTGAAGTAGGAGAAAGACAACTTACTGGACCAGAAATTATTCACGAAACCACCGAAAAGATCATTCAAATACAACAGCGATTGAAAACGGCCATGAGTCGCCAAAAGAGTTATGCTGATGTAAGAAGAAAACCGCTAGAATTTCAAGTGGGCGACAAAGTCATGTTGAAAGTGTCACCCTGGAAAGGCGTTGTACTATTCGGTAAACGAGGAAAGCTAAGTCCTAGGTACGTAGGACCCTTTGAAATCACCGAAAGAATTGGAACAGTTGCTTATCGATTAAAGCTACCGCAAGAACTTAGTAGTGTTCACAACACATTTCACGTGTCAAATTTGAAGAAATGTTTAGCTGAAGAGGATGTCGTAATTCCTCTTGACGAAATACGAATCAATGATAAACTCCATTTTATCGAAGAACCTGTTGAAATCATGGACCGTGAGGTCAAACAATTAAAACAAAGCAAAATACCGATAGTTAGAGTTCGTTGGAACGCAAGACGAGGACCCGAGTTTACTTGGGAACGTGAAGATCAAATGAAGCAAAAGTATCCACATTTGTTCACTGATATCGCTCATGAAACAGGTACTACTCAAAATTTCGGGACGAAATTTTCTTTAACGGGGAGGTACTGTGATGACCCGAAAAATTTCGACTAATTTAAACCAATTCTCTTTATGATTTAATATTATGTAAATATACATATATGTATGTATGTATATATATATATATATATATTATAAGATGTACAAGTAAAAACGACTTTCCTACAGTAAAACATTAATTGCTACAGTAAAAATGACTTTGCTACAGTAAAACACTATTTGCTACAGTAAACACTATTTGCTACAGTAAAACACTATTTGCTACAGTAAAATACTATTTGCTACAGTAAAATACTATTTGATGTCGACGAACTAGCAAACAGAAACAGAAAAGGCGCCCATGCGATCGCATGGCAAAAACACTGAAAACTCATGCGATCGCATGAGCTACAGTAAATCGAAAAGTAATATAAATACGCAGTTTGTTCGACGATGTTTTTCATATTTAACTTAATATTTATATTTATATTATAATTATAATTTTAAATTTAAGTTTAATAATAATAAGGTATATACGAGGGTGTTTTAATTCGGGTTTCAAACCGCTTTAAGCTAAGGAAATATTAGGTATTATTCGGGGTATTATTCTTGAATCCAAGGCCAACCATACAGTCATCTACCATCATTACGTCTACGCAATTTGCCTACAATATTGAATCGCAATATTGAACTGTGAGTTATAGTCTCCCTTTTTAAATACTTTAAATATTTTTGGGCTGAGAATACATGCAATTTATTTTAAACGCAATAAGACACAAGTACATACAAAATTCTACACTGAGTTAAACCGAAAATCCCTTAGCTTTGGTAACTAGTAGCTGCCAGTACATAGGATATGGACTGGTGGGCGCGAATAATTGTATATGGATCCATAGGGCTTGACATCCCCGTCCGAGCTAGAGCGCTAGCCTTTTAACGGACGTATGTTATTTGAGTTTAAGACACGTTGGTTTGCGCGTATTAAAACGAATGGGGTAATTATCACTATAGCGTTAAGTTTAGTTACCAGGGTGCTCTGTTACGTAGAATCTATTGATAAACTTTTGATGAAATCTTGTGGTCTATCTTTATATATGTTTATGACTCGAGCAATTAAACCTATAACTCACCAACATTCGTGTTGACTTTTTAGCATGTTTTATTCTCAGGTCCTTAGAATGCTTCCGCTGTGATGTGCTTGTTGCCTGCATGGAGTCTCTCATGCTTTGTACAAAGTTTATTGCATTCAAAATAAAACTGCGTTGTGTAATAAATAATTGGACTGTGATGTCAACCCGTAAATTAAAGACTTATGTATTTCGGGGTTTTGCTTATACCTAAGCACTTGCCCACATGTTTATAACTTTCTATGTTTAGAAAGTCACTTATTTTAATGAATGCAATATTTTATCAAAACGTATCATATAGAGGTCAAAACCTCACTGTGGAATCAATGATTAACGTGCCGCGTCAATAGCGATTTTGACGGGTCGTTACAGTTGGTATCAGAGCTTGAGGTCATAGGGAACCAGAAATTACATTAGTGTGTTTAACTGGTAATTGTTAGGATGCATTAGTGAGTCTGGACTATGACCATATCTGTTGTTACTGATTTTTGCTTATTATGTGGTCAAAAACATTATATGTGATATATTTATATGCTAACGTAATTGTTGTTTCAATTATGTGATAGATGACTTCCTCTAATCCTATCATTTTGTACGACTCGGAATCGGACACTGAATCTATTCTATCCACAACTGAAAAGGGCGTTCCAATACCTATTAAAGAAGAAATTGTGTTAGCCGGGGAATCTCAACTCCCGGTAAACCCAGAGGAGGTTCCAGCTCCACCCAGCTTTAGTTTTCCGGAGCCACAGTATCGTTGGCATGGACCCATGATCCCTGGAGTAAAAGAGGATCGTCCATTTTTAAACAAATATGGACATTGGTCCAGATATACCACCGACGGGCGGGTTGTGCCAATTACGCCTGGCAGATTTCGGTTCATGACCACCGGTACATATTCTTGCAGTTCGTCGTCATATTCTCCTACACATGACTCAGACAGTTCGTCATCAGACGAGATCAGTAAGGAGGAGGATTTCGCTAATGAAATAAAAGAGATCACTAAGGAGAAATTCCAACTTGCTATGGATAATAAAAACAACCACAATAATAAAATGTCCTTAATTATTAAAAAGGAACATGACCATTCGATCCGTAACCACCCTTATTGTATTAAACCCACTGAGGTAACGGGTACCTCAAAACCCCAACTAAAAATAAAATACACTGCCAGAATGTCTGTCGGACCATGTGCACACAAACAATTGGCAGAGAGAACCAAATGGGAAGAAGTTTCTGATAGTTCTGAATAAACGATCTCGCAACCATAAATCTTCCATGCGCTATTTTATTGCTTATGTGTGCTACTCTATCTTGTTATGTAAAATAAGCATATGTAAAATATCAGTATTGTATGGTATTGTATTATTTTGGTTTATTAATAATAAATGCATGGAATGATTATTTGTATTATTACTACTTCTTATTATTATTATTACATAATAATGTAGTAACTCGCTATAATTTTCATAGTGGAATATTATTAGGATTTTAGTAGTTGATTCCTTGTACTAGCTATTATGTATGAACTTAACGGGTAGGTAATACCCTAGAAATAATTATAAAATGCTAATAAGAAGAAAAGGCTTTTATAATAATCGGTTCATATTATTAATATGCTACGATTAACTATTGACAACTCATTTTACCTATAATATTCTATATGATTAAATTATATCTGTTATGTTTATTGAAGAAACATGTCTCAAATGACGGATGCTGAGTTTGAGCAACTAGTCGAGAAACGTGTGAATGAAAGAATTGCTGCAGCCGAGGCAGCAAAAGCAACAGGCGAAGCAGCAGCCAAAGCAGTAGCCGTAAACACAAACTCACGAAACGGATGCTCATACAAAACTTTTCAAGGATGCAAACCACAGACGTTTAGTGGAACCGAGGGACCAGTCGGTCTAACCCGATGGTTTGAAAAGATGGAGTCCGTTTTCAAAATCAGTAATTGTGCGAACGGAGACAAGTCAAAGTATGCTTCATGTACGTTGCAAGACGGTGCACTTACTTGGTGGAACAATTATGCTAAAGCAGAAGGAATAGATACGGCATATGATATCTCTTGGGAAGAACTGAAAAAGATGCTAATCGAGGAGTACTGTCCTCGAAACGAGATCAGAAAAATGGAATCTGAGTTACGTAATCTGAAGGTTATCGGCGCGAATCTCAATAACTATGAAAAGCGTTTCATGGAACTAGCCTTGTTGTGTCCCGAATTGGTGCCAAACGAGAAACGAAAGATAGAAATGTATATTGACGGTTTATCGATCAATATCAAAGGAAATGTTACATCGTCCAAACCGAATACGATGCAGGAAGCCATGACAATGGCACACCAACTCATGGACCAGATCACAGAGAGTTCGATTAAGGCACCAATTACCGAAGTCAAGACAACTGAAGGAAAGAGGAAATGGGAAGACTATAAGGGCAAAAGTACTCACCTGAAGAAACAAGAAACTTTTAAAGGTAACCAAGATGGGGCAACTGCAAGTCCAAACTATAAGGGACCTCATCCGTTCTGCAAAAGGTGTTACACACATCATGCAGGCTATTGCCAAGTGGTCTGTGATAAGTGCAACAAGAAAGGACATGTGGCGAAAGATTGTTATGCCACCGTTTCTGAAGTAAAGACAAAATTGACCGATGTCAAGAAATGTTTTGGATGCGGGAAGTCTGGTCACTTTATAAATCAATGCCCTGATAAGGAGAAGAACAAAGAACCCGCACGTGGGAGGGCATTTAATGTTAGTGCCAGTAAAGCACGTGAGGATCCTAATCTTGTCACGGGTACGTTTACCGTTAATAATCAACTAGCTTCTATTATGTTTGATACGGGTGCTGATAGAAGTTATATGTGTAAAGACTTTAGTTTTAAACTAAAATGTGCATCATTACCTCTAGACGATAAATATACTATTGAATTAGCTAATGGTAAACTGATAAAAGCCGATAAAATTTGCCATGGTTGCGAAATGAATCTCGCTGGTGAAACCTTCAAAATTGATTTGATACCCGTAGAATTAGGAAGTTTTGATGTAATCGTTGGCATGGACTGGATGTCCAAAACAAGAGCGGAAGTTGTTTGCGCTGAGAAAGCAATCCGCATCCCTCGTAAGGATGAAACGTCATTAATGATTTATGGGGAGAAGAACAACTCAAAACTGAACTTTATCAGCTGCATGAAGGCCCAGAAACTTATAAGAAAAGGTTGTTATGCTATTCTGGCACACGTAAAGAAGATCGATACTGAAGAAAGAAGCATTGATGACATGCCAGTTGTAAGAGAATATCCCGGAGTATTTCCAAAAGAATTACCGGGGCTACCTCCACTCAGATGTGTAGAATTCCAGATTGATCTCATACCAGGAGCTGCACCTGTAGCCCGATCTCCATATAGACTTGCACCTTCAGAAATGCAAGAATTACAAGACCAGTTGCAAGAATTATCGGACCGTGGATTTATTCGTCCTAGTTTTTCACCTTGGGGTGCTCCTATTCTGTTCGTCAAGAAGAAGGATGGATCTATGAGAATGTGCATAGATTACCGAGAATTAAACAAATTAACGATCAAGAATCGGTACCCATTACCGAGGATTGATGATTTGTTTGATCAATTGCAAGGATCAAGTGTTTATTCCAAGATTGATCTACGCTCCGGATATCATCAGCTGAGAGTGAAGGAAGAAGATGTTCCTAAAACCGCGTTCAGAACCCGTTACGGTCACTATGAATTTCTAGTCATGCCTTTTGGATTGACTAATGCTCCAGCATTATTCATGGATCTAATGAATCGCATCTGTAGACCGTATTTAGACAAATTTGTCATTGTTTTTATCGACGACATATTGATTTACTCGAAGAACAAGGAAGAACATGAGCAACACTTAAGACTGGTACTAGAGATACTCAAGAAAGAAGAATTGTACGCAAAATTTTCGAAGTGTGATTTCTGGTTACAAGAAGTACAATTTTTGGGACATGTTGTCAGTAAACATGGAATTAAAGTTGACCCTGCCAAGATCGAAGCCATTAGTAAATGGGAAACACCGAAGACTCCAACACAAATCCGCCAATTCTTAGGTCTTGCTGGTTACTACCGAAGATTCATTCAAGATTTCTCTAGAATCGCCAAACCCTTAACTTCATTGACTCAAAAGGGAAAGAAGTATGATTGGTCCACAGAACAGGAATCCTCATTCCAGTTGTTAAAGAAGAAGTTAACGTCTGCACCCATTTTGTCATTACCAGAAGGAAATGATGATTTCGTGATCTATTGTGACGCTTCGCGCCAAGGTTTAGGATGTGTATTAATGCAACGCACAAAAGTTATCGCATATGCCTCACGACAACTAAAAATTCATGAAAAGAACTATACAACACACGATTTGGAACTTGGAGCTGTAGTTTTTGCACTCAAAATATGGAGACACTATCTATATGGCACCAAGTGTACAGTGTACACTGACCATAAGAGTCTTCAGCATATTTTTGATCAAAAACAACTCAATATGAGACAACGTCGCTGGGTAGAGTTGTTAAACGATTACGATTGTGAAATCCGTTACCACCCCGGAAAGGCTAATGTTGTAGCTGATGCCCTAAGTCGAAAAGAAAGAGTAAAACCTCTTAGGGTCCGAGCTTTGAATATTACAATTCGTACCGATCTCACAAAGCAAATTCAAGCAGCACAGTTAGAAGCTTTAAAAGAAGAAAATGAAAAAGGCGAAATGAGCAGAGGGTTAGAAAAACAGCTTGAGGTAAAAGCCGATGGAACCCTGTATTTTGCTGATAGGATATGGGTACCAAAATATGGTAATCTAAGGCAACTAGTACTAGATGAAGCACACAAAACGAGGTACTCAATTCACCCAGGAAACGGGAAAATGTACCACGATCTCAAGAAGTTTTATTGGTGGCCTAATATGAAGACAGAAATTGCTACTTATGTAAGCAAATGTTTGACGTGTGCAAAGGTCAAAGCTGAGCACCAAAAGCCGTCAGGATTACTGCAACAACCAGAAATTCCGCAGTGGAAATGGGAAAGAATAACCATGGATTTCATTACGAAATTGCCAAGGACTGCAAGTAGTCATGATACTATTTGGGTGATAGTCGATCGTCTAACTAAATCAGCTCACTTTCTACCAATAAAGGAGACAGACAGTATGGAGAAATTAGCACGCCTATATTTGAAGGAAGTAGTTTCCAGGCATGGTGTACCCATCTCTATCATATCTGATCGCGACACCCGATTCACATCACGTTTCTGGCAGTCATTACAAAAAGCACTGGGAACTCGATTAGATATGAGCACCGCTTATCACCCACAGACAGATGGTCAAAGTGAAAGAACAATACAAACATTGGAAGACATGTTACGGGCATGCGTGATTGACTTTGGAACCAGTTGGGATCGACACTTACCGTTGGCAGAATTTTCATACAATAACAGCTATCATACGAGCATCAACGCAGCGCCATTTGAAGCACTTTACGGTAGAAAGTGCAGATCTCCTATATGTTGGAGTGAAGTAGGAGAAAGACAACTTACTGGACCAGAAATTATTCACGAAACCACCGAAAAGATCATTCAAATACAACAGCGATTGAAAACGGCCATGAGTTGCCAAAAGAGTTATGCTGATGTAAGAAGAAAACCGCTAGAATTTCAAGTGGGCGACAAAGTCATGTTGAAAGTGTCACCCTGGAAAGGCGTTGTACTATTCGGTAAACGAGGAAAGCTAAGTCCTAGGTACGTAGGACCCTTTGAAATCACCGAAAGAATTGGAACAGTTGCTTATCGATTAAAGCTACCGCAAGAACTTAGTAGTGTTCACAACACATTTCACGTGTCAAATTTGAAGAAATGTTTAGCTGAAGAGGATGTCGTAATTCCTCTTGACGAAATACGAATCAATGATAAACTCCATTTTATCGAAGAACCTGTTGAAATCATGGACCGTGAGGTCAAACAATTAAAACAAAGCAAAATACCGATAGTTAGAGTTCGTTGGAACGCAAGACGAGGACCCGAGTTTACTTGGGAACGTGAAGATCAAATGAAGCAAAAGTATCCACATTTGTTCACTGATATCGCTCATGAAACAGGTACTACTCAAAATTTCGGGACGAAATTTTCTTTAACGGGGAGGTACTGTGATGACCCGAAAAATTTCGACTAATTTAAACCAATTCTCTTTATGATTTAATATTATGTAAATATACATATATGTATGTATGTATATATATATATATATATATTATAAGATGTACAAGTAAAAACGACTTTCCTACAGTAAAACATTAATTGCTACAGTAAAAATGACTTTGCTACAGTAAAACACTATTTGCTACAGTAAACACTATTTGCTACAGTAAAACACTATTTGCTACAGTAAAATACTATTTGCTACAGTAAAATACTATTTGATGTCGACGAACTAGCAAACAGAAACAGAAAAGGCGCCCATGCGATCGCATGGCAAAAACACTGAAAACTCATGCGATCGCATGAGCTACAGTAAATCGAAAAGTAATATAAATACGCAGTTTGTTCGACGATGTTTTTCATATTTAACTTAATATTTATATTTATATTATAATTATAATTTTAAATTTAAGTTTAATAATAATAAGGTATATACGAGGGTGTTTTAATTCGGGTTTCAAACCGCTTTAAGCTAAGGAAATATTAGGTATTATTCGGGGTATTATTCTTGAATCCAAGGCCAACCATACAGTCATCTACCATCATTACGTCTACGCAATTTGCCTACAATATTGAATCGCAATATTGAACTGTGAGTTATAGTCTCCCTTTTTAAATACTTTAAATATTTTTGGGCTGAGAATACATGCAATTTATTTTAAACGCAATAAGACACAAGTACATACAAAATTCTACACTGAGTTAAACCGAAAATCCCTTAGCTTTGGTAACTAGTAGCTGCCAGTACATAGGATATGGACTGGTGGGCGCGAATAATTGTATATGGATCCATAGGGCTTGACATCCCCGTCCGAGCTAGAGCGCTAGCCTTTTAACGGACGTATGTTATTTGAGTTTAAGACACGTTGGTTTGCGCGTATTAAAACGAATGGGGTAATTATCACTATAGCGTTAAGTTTAGTTACCAGGGTGCTCTGTTACGTAGAATCTATTGATAAACTTTTGATGAAATCTTGTGGTCTATCTTTATATATGTTTATGACTCGAGCAATTAAACCTATAACTCACCAACATTCGTGTTGACTTTTTAGCATGTTTTATTCTCAGGTCCTTAGAATGCTTCCGCTGTGATGTGCTTGTTGCCTGCATGGAGTCTCTCATGCTTTGTACAAAGTTTATTGCATTCAAAATAAAACTGCGTTGTGTAATAAATAATTGGACTGTGATGTCAACCCGTAAATTAAAGACTTATGTATTTCGGGGTTTTGCTTATACCTAAGCACTTGCCCACATGTTTATAACTTTCTATGTTTAGAAAGTCACTTATTTTAATGAATGCAATATTTTATCAAAACGTATCATATAGAGGTCAAAACCTCACTGTGGAATCAATGATTAACGTGCCGCGTCAATAGCGATTTTGACGGGTCGTTACAGTTGGTATCAGAGCTTGAGGTCATAGGGAACCAGAAATTACATTAGTGTGTTTAACTGGTAATTGTTAGGATGCATTAGTGAGTCTGGACTATGACCATATCTGTTGTTACTGATTTTTGCTTATTATGTGGTCAAAAACATTATATGTGATATATTTATATGCTAACGTAATTGTTGTTTCAATTATGTGATAGATGACTTCCTCTAATCCTATCATTTTGTACGACTCAGAATCGGACACTGAATCTATTCTATCCACAACTGAAAAGGGCGTTCCAATACCTATTAAAGAAGAAATTGTGTTAGCCGGGGAATCTCAACTCCCGGTAAACCCAGAGGAGGTTCCAGCTCCACCCAGCTTTAGTTTTCCGGAGCCACAGTATCGTTGGCATGGACCCATGATCCCTGGAGTAAAAGAGGATCGTCCATTTTTAAACAAATATGGACATTGGTCCAGATATACCACCGACGGGCGGGTTGTGCCAATTACGCCTGGCAGATTTCGGTTCATGACCACCGGTACATATTCTTGCAGTTCGTCGTCATATTCTCCTACACATGACTCAGACAGTTCGTCATCAGACGAGATCAGTAAGGAGGAGGATTTCGCTAATGAAATAAAAGAGATCACTAAGGAGAAATTCCAACTTGCTATGGATAATAAAAACAACCACAATAATAAAATGTCCTTAATTATTAAAAAGGAACATGACCATTCGATCCGTAACCACCCTTATTGTATTAAACCCACTGAGGTAACGGGTACCTCAAAACCCCAACTAAAAATAAAATACACTGCCAGAATGTCTGTCGGACCATGTGCACACAAACAATTGGCAGAGAGAACCAAATGGGAAGAAGTTTCTGATAGTTCTGAATAAACGATCTCGCAACCATAAATCTTCCATGCGCTATTTTATTGCTTATGTGTGCTACTCTATCTTGTTATGTAAAATAAGCATATGTAAAATATCAGTATTGTATGGTATTGTATTATTTTGGTTTATTAATAATAAATGCATGGAATGATTATTTGTATTATTACTACTTCTTATTATTATTATTACATAATAATGTAGTAACTCGCTATAATTTTCATAGTGGAATATTATTAGGATTTTAGTAGTTGATTCCTTGTACTAGCTATTATGTATGAACTTAACGGGTAGGTAATACCCTAGAAATAATTATAAAATGCTAATAAGAAGAAAAGGCTTTTATAATAATCGGTTCATATTATTAATATGCTACGATTAACTATTGACAACTCATTTTACCTATAATATTCTATATGATTAAATTATATCTGTTATGTTTATTGAAGAAACATGTCTCAAATGACGGATGCTGAGTTTGAGCAACTAGTCGAGAAACGTGTGAATGAAAGAATTGCTGCAGCCGAGGCAGCAAAAGCAACAGGCGAAGCAGCAGCCAAAGCAGTAGCCGTAAACACAAACTCACGAAACGGATGCTCATACAAAACTTTTCAAGGATGCAAACCACAGACGTTTAGTGGAACCGAGGGACCAGTCGGTCTAACCCGATGGTTTGAAAAGATGGAGTCCGTTTTCAAAATCAGTAATTGTGCGAACGGAGACAAGTCAAAGTATGCTTCATGTACGTTGCAAGACGGTGCACTTACTTGGTGGAACAATTATGCTAAAGCAGAAGGAATAGATACGGCATATGATATCTCTTGGGAAGAACTGAAAAAGATGCTAATCGAGGAGTACTGTCCTCGAAACGAGATCAGAAAAATGGAATCTGAGTTACGTAATCTGAAGGTTATCGGCGCGAATCTCAATAACTATGAAAAGCGTTTCATGGAACTAGCCTTGTTGTGTCCCGAATTGGTGCCAAACGAGAAACGAAAGATAGAAATGTATATTGACGGTTTATCGATCAATATCAAAGGAAATGTTACATCGTCCAAACCGAATACGATGCAGGAAGCCATGACAATGGCACACCAACTCATGGACCAGATCACAGAGAGTTCGATTAAGGCACCAATTACCGAAGTCAAGACAACTGAAGGAAAGAGGAAATGGGAAGACTATAAGGGCAAAAGTACTCACCTGAAGAAACAAGAAACTTTTAAAGGTAACCAAGATGGGGCAACTGCAAGTCCAAACTATAAGGGACCTCATCCGTTCTGCAAAAGGTGTTACACACATCATGCAGGCTATTGCCAAGTGGTCTGTGATAAGTGCAACAAGAAAGGACATGTGGCGAAAGATTGTTAAGCCACCGTTTCTGAAGTAAAGACAAAATTGACCGATGTCAAGAAATGTTTTGGATGCGGGAAGTCTGGTCACTTTATAAATCAATGCCCTGATAAGGAGAAGAACAAAGAACCCGCACGTGGGAGGGCATTTAATGTTAGTGCCAGTAAAGCACGTGAGGATCCTAATCTTGTCACGGGTACGTTTACCGTTAATAATCAACTAGCTTCTATTATGTTTGATACGGGTGCTGATAGAAGTTATATGTGTAAAGACTTTAGTTTTAAACTAAAATGTGCATCATTACCTCTAGACGATAAATATACTATTGAATTAGCTAATGGTAAACTGATAAAAGCCGATAAAATTTGCCATGGTTGCGAAATGAATCTCGCTGGTGAAACCTTCAAAATTGATTTGATACCCGTAGAATTAGGAAGTTTTGATGTAATCGTTGGCATGGACTGGATGTCCAAAACAAGAGCGGAAGTTGTTTGCGCTGAGAAAGCAATCCGCATCCCTCGTAAGGATGAAACGTCATTAATGATTTATGGGGAGAAGAACAACTCAAAACTGAACTTTATCAGCTGCATGAAGGCCCAGAAACTTATAAGAAAAGGTTGTTATGCTATTCTGGCACACGTAAAGAAGATCGATACTGAAGAAAGAAGCATTGATGACATGCCAGTTGTAAGAGAATATCCCGGAGTATTTCCAAAAGAATTACCGGGGCTACCTCCACTCAGATGTGTAGAATTCCAGATTGATCTCATACCAGGAGCTGCACCTGTAGCCCGATCTCCATATAGACTTGCACCTTCAGAAATGCAAGAATTACAAGACCAGTTGCAAGAATTATCGGACCGTGGATTTATTCGTCCTAGTTTTTCACCTTGGGGTGCTCCTATTCTGTTCGTCAAGAAGAAGGATGGATCTATGAGAATGTGCATAGATTACCGAGAATTAAACAAATTAACGATCAAGAATCGGTACCCATTACCGAGGATTGATGATTTGTTTGATCAATTGCAAGGATCAAGTGTTTATTCCAAGATTGATCTACGCTCCGGATATCATCAGCTGAGAGTGAAGGAAGAAGATGTTCCTAAAACCGCGTTCAGAACCCGTTACGGTCACTATGAATTTCTAGTCATGCCTTTTGGATTGACTAATGCTCCAGCATTATTCATGGATCTAATGAATCGCATCTGTAGACCGTATTTAGACAAATTTGTCATTGTTTTTATCGACGACATATTGATTTACTCGAAGAACAAGGAAGAACATGAGCAACACTTAAGACTGGTACTAGAGATACTCAAGAAAGAAGAATTGTACGCAAAATTTTCGAAGTGTGATTTCTGGTTACAAGAAGTACAATTTTTGGGACATGTTGTCAGTAAACATGGAATTAAAGTTGACCCTGCCAAGATCGAAGCCATTAGTAAATGGGAAACACCGAAGACTCCAACACAAATCCGCCAATTCTTAGGTCTTGCTGGTTACTACCGAAGATTCATTCAAGATTTCTCTAGAATCGCCAAACCCTTAACTTCATTGACTCAAAAGGGAAAGAAGTATGATTGGTCCACAGAACAGGAATCCTCATTCCAGTTGTTAAAGAAGAAGTTAACGTCTGCACCCATTTTGTCATTACCAGAAGGAAATGATGATTTCGTGATCTATTGTGACGCTTCGCGCCAAGGTTTAGGATGTGTATTAATGCAACGCACAAAAGTTATCGCATATGCCTCACGACAACTAAAAATTCATGAAAAGAACTATACAACACACGATTTGGAACTTGGAGCTGTAGTTTTTGCACTCAAAATATGGAGACACTATCTATATGGCACCAAGTGTACAGTGTACACTGACCATAAGAGTCTTCAGCATATTTTTGATCAAAAACAACTCAATATGAGACAACGTCGCTGGGTAGAGTTGTTAAACGATTACGATTGTGAAATCCGTTACCACCCCGGAAAGGCTAATGTTGTAGCTGATGCCCTAAGTCGAAAAGAAAGAGTAAAACCTCTTAGGGTCCGAGCTTTGAATATTACAATTCGTACCGATCTCACAAAGCAAATTCAAGCAGCACAGTTAGAAGCTTTAAAAGAAGAAAATGAAAAAGGCGAAATGAGCAGAGGGTTAGAAAAACAGCTTGAGGTAAAAGCCGATGGAACCCTGTATTTTGCTGATAGGATATGGGTACCAAAATATGGTAATCTAAGGCAACTAGTACTAGATGAAGCACACAAAACGAGGTACTCAATTCACCCAGGAAACGGGAAAATGTACCACGATCTCAAGAAGTTTTATTGGTGGCCTAATATGAAGACAGAAATTGCTACTTATGTAAGCAAATGTTTGACGTGTGCAAAGGTCAAAGCTGAGCACCAAAAGCCGTCAGGATTACTGCAACAACCAGAAATTCCGCAGTGGAAATGGGAAAGAATAACCATGGATTTCATTACGAAATTGCCAAGGACTGCAAGTAGTCATGATACTATTTGGGTGATAGTCGATCGTCTAACTAAATCAGCTCACTTTCTACCAATAAAGGAGACAGACAGTATGGAGAAATTAGCACGCCTATATTTGAAGGAAGTAGTTTCCAGGCATGGTGTACCCATCTCTATCATATCTGATCGCGACACCCGATTCACATCACGTTTCTGGCAGTCATTACAAAAAGCATTGGGAACTCGATTAGATATGAGCACCGCTTATCACCCACAGACAGATGGTCAAAGTGAAAGAACAATACAAACATTGGAAGACATGTTACGGGCATGCGTGATTGACTTTGGAACCAGTTGGGATCGACACTTACCGTTGGCAGAATTTTCATACAATAACAGCTATCATACGAGCATCAACGCAGCGCCATTTGAAGCACTTTACGGTAGAAAGTGCAGATCTCCTATATGTTGGAGTGAAGTAGGAGAAAGACAACTTACTGGACCAGAAATTATTCACGAAACCACCGAAAAGATCATTCAAATACAACAGCGATTGAAAACGGCCATGAGTCGCCAAAAGAGTTATGCTGATGTAAGAAGAAAACCGCTAGAATTTCAAGTGGGCGACAAAGTCATGTTGAAAGTGTCACCCTGGAAAGGCGTTGTACTATTCGGTAAACGAGGAAAGCTAAGTCCTAGGTACGTAGGACCCTTTGAAATCACCGAAAGAATTGGAACAGTTGCTTATCGATTAAAGCTACCGCAAGAACTTAGTAGTGTTCACAACACATTTCACGTGTCAAATTTGAAGAAATGTTTAGCTGAAGAGGATGTCGTAATTCCTCTTGACGAAATACGAATCAATGATAAACTCCATTTTATCGAAGAACCTGTTGAAATCATGGACCGTGAGGTCAAACAATTAAAACAAAGCAAAATACCGATAGTTAGAGTTCGTTGGAACGCAAGACGAGGACCCGAGTTTACTTGGGAACGTGAAGATCAAATAAAGCAAAAGTATCCACATTTGTTCACTGATATCGCTCATGAAACAGGTACTACTCAAAATTTCGGGACGAAATTTTCTTTAACGGGGAGGTACTGTGATGACCCGAAAAATTTCGACTAATTTAAACCAATTCTCTTTATGATTTAATATTATGTAAATATACATATATGTATGTATGTATATATATATATATATATATTATAAGATGTACAAGTAAAAACGACTTTCCTACAGTAAAACATTAATTGCTACAGTAAAAATGACTTTGCTACAGTAAAACACTATTTGCTACAGTAAACACTATTTGCTACAGTAAAACACTATTTGCTACAGTAAAATACTATTTGCTACAGTAAAATACTATTTGATGTCGACGAACTAGCAAACAGAAACAGAAAAGGCGCCCATGCGATCGCATGGCAAAAACACTGAAAACTCATGCGATCGCATGAGCTACAGTAAATCGAAAAGTAATATAAATACGCAGTTTGTTCGACGATGTTTTTCATATTTAACTTAATATTTATATTTATATTATAATTATAATTTTAAATTTAAGTTTAATAATAATAAGGTATATACGAGGGTGTTTTAATTCGGGTTTCAAACCGCTTTAAGCTAAGGAAATATTAGGTATTATTCGGGGTATTATTCTTGAATCCAAGGCCAACCATACAGTCATCTACCATCATTACGTCTACGCAATTTGCCTACAATATTGAATCGCAATATTGAACTGTGAGTTATAGTCTCCCTTTTTAAATACTTTAAATATTTTTGGGCTGAGAATACATGCAATTTATTTTAAACGCAATAAGACACAAGTACATACAAAATTCTACACTGAGTTAAACCGAAAATCCCTTAGCTTTGGTAACTAGTAGCTGCCAGTACATAGGATATGGACTGGTGGGCGCGAATAATTGTATATGGATCCATAGGGCTTGACATCCCCGTCCGAGCTAGAGCGCTAGCCTTTTAACGGACGTATGTTATTTGAGTTTAAGACACGTTGGTTTGCGCGTATTAAAACGAATGGGGTAATTATCACTATAGCGTTAAGTTTAGTTACCAGGGTGCTCTGTTACGTAGAATCTATTGATAAACTTTTGATGAAATCTTGTGGTCTATCTTTATATATGTTTATGACTCGAGCAATTAAACCTATAACTCACCAACATTCGTGTTGACTTTTTAGCATGTTTTATTCTCAGGTCCTTAGAATGCTTCCGCTGTGATGTGCTTGTTGCCTGCATGGAGTCTCTCATGCTTTGTACAAAGTTTATTGCATTCAAAATAAAACTGCGTTGTGTAATAAATAATTGGACTGTGATGTCAACCCGTAAATTAAAGACTTATGTATTTCGGGGTTTTGCTTATACCTAAGCACTTGCCCACATGTTTATAACTTTCTATGTTTAGAAAGTCACTTATTTTAATGAATGCAATATTTTATCAAAACGTATCATATAGAGGTCAAAACCTCACTGTGGAATCAATGATTAACGTGCCGCGTCAATAGCGATTTTGACGGGTCGTTACAAATATATATACTCGAGCACTGGACATGGATACACAATTAATATATAAAAGATAAAATATGAGTGCTTACGTATCAATATTGAGATTCAATATTGTAGGAAAGTACGTAAACGTAACGGAGATGATAAACACTAGGTTTGACTTTACGAGCATAATCCCCAAATCATACCCATAACCTCAATAGCTATAACTCATAATTTCCTTAGCTCTATCCCGCTCGAAAAACCATTTTGAAAGTGACAAGCTCATGACCTCGCCGTAGTATTTTATGTATAATATTACTAAAAATATTAAGATTAATAATAATAATAATAATAATCTTAATAATATTATAATAATAATAATAATAATAATAATAATAATAATAATAATAATAATAATTAATATAAATAATAAATAATAATAATATTACACATGGAGTAATATATGTGTAAGAACTCGAGCAGAAACTGGACTTTTATAGGCAACTTTTTGAAATCTGATGCCCATGCGATCGCATGGGTTTTTAGTGTATTTGCCATGCGATCGCATGGCCGCCTGATCCAGCTCAAAATGTTTTTGTTTTCTTGTTTGTCGACATATTATTATATAATATATATAATATATATAATTTAAATAATTAATTATATATTATATTAAATTCATGTGCATAGTTGACATGTAATTTTCGTTCCGATGACCCGTACGTTGTCACTCGACTTATGTCCCGGTTCCGGTTTCTCGAACGCATTTTTGTACGCTTAGAAAACTCGCAATTTACGTTTTGTGACTCGTACCTTTGTCAAAATATAGTCTTAAATTATCAATAAACTATATCATTCAAAGTGTATCTTAAACTTTCGAGTGTTTTGGTCATTTACTTCTATAAATCATTGTCTCACTATTTGTTGATATATATATATATATATATATATATATATATATATATATATATATATATATAATAACAAATCGTTTTATGACCAAGTTAATATATATTTTCAACTTCATAAACACGTTTTAAATATACGTCGCAAGTTATTCATACAATTAATATTCCAACTTATCATATATATTCAAATAAATATTTAAACCAATAAGTTTAATGTACGGTATTAAACAATTAAAACTTTATTACGTTTTCAAATTATAGTATATATGTATCTATTTACATATAATTGTTCGCGAATTGTCGAAAACAACCGAAGGGTATTTAAATATATAAAAGTAGTTCAAAAATTTTGAGATTCAGTTTTACAGACTTTGCTTATCGTGTCGAAAATGTTAATCATACAAAGATTAAGTTTAAATTTGGTCAGAAATTCCTGGGTCATCACAATATCATATGTAATATCTAGCGTATCTCATATTAAATATAGGCATATCTAGTATTAAATGTAGCAAGAGACATAATCCCTAAAATCAAGGGATATGAGCTCAAATCATGTATTATATATTTGGCATATTTGATCAATAAGAATCATGGGTGAATTATAACATTCTAACAAAAACATGTATATCTAACAAAATAAACTTACAAATTTCATATTTAATTTTTTATAATCAATGTTTTATAATAAGTTTAGCAAATTTTGTTATATCTTCGACAAAGATTACACATTTTTATGGATAGAATTTTTAATGTCATGTCATATTTAATTTTGCTACTACGTTTACGTTTTAATCGCATATTAAAAAATACTATAACTTTTTTTTTAATATCCATTGGATATCCATTAACCCGCTTAATCCATTGGATATCGATATGGACGGATGATCTGAAACTAAATGGATATGGATATGAATATGAATGAACAAAAACTAAATGGATATGGATATGGATACGGCATCACCCGATCCATATCCGATCCATTGTCATCCCTAGTTCAGTACTTCAGTACAAGGCAAATAATGAACAGTCAAAGATTAGAGGTTAACAACTTACAACATAATACTGAGAGGCGATAAAAGACTATATGATATACTTAAGGGTCATTTTATGTAAACTTAATTTTTGTTCAACAAAAACGGCAGTTGTATTGAACTGGAATGGAAAGTGTAAACCCCCTTTGATGAGCAAAAGTGTTTAAGGCGATGGATGCGAAGAAAAAAAACTCGAAAATGAACATTGCCATCATTCATCCTGATCTCGGAATCGGTATTCACATACACAGACAATTATAATTATACTGTAGAAATGTTTTAATTTGTATCTGTTCGTTAGTTTCAGTTTTTTTTTCCATCCTTTATGCAATTATCAGTTTTCATGCTCTCTAGCTTTAATTCAGTGTTCGTAACAGTACTTACATGATCTGCGCGTGTTTATATTTCTTTAGACTATATTTATCTATATCAATTGAAGTATTTGTATGTTAGCATGTAATCTAGCAGTATACAGAACCGCCTTATAAAATCGTCTTATAGTCATCTGTTTCAGCTGCATTTTGCAACTTAAATACCTCATTTAAAAATATTTTGTGAATAAAACGATAATTCTGAGTCTGAGTTCGTGGTATATTTAGTTTTTTTATTATTATTATTATTATTATTATTATTATTTAGGAAGAGCTGAAAGGTTAATAGTTGATGCAGCAGTTGAACTTGCATCTCATGGTCATAATGTTCACATATTCACATCTCATCATGATAGAACTCGTTGTTTCGAGGAAACCCTAGCCAGTGAGGAGAAAATTAAATTTGTTAATATTTTATTTTCAATCACCATCTATAACCTCATTAATGAGTATAATCTGTACTTTGCTTTATATATCCAGGTACATTTGCAGTGACAGTATATGGATCGTTCCTTCCCAGGCATATCTTTTATCGTTTTCATGCTGTATGCGCGTACCTGCGTTGCATGTTTGTAGCTCTTTGTCTGTTGTTCAAGTGGTCATCTTTTGATGTTGTAATTGCTGATCAAGTCTCTGTTGTCATTCCAATTTTGAAGTTAAAAAAGTCAACAAAGGTTACTATAGTTGATTTTTCAACATTTTATTCTGTTGCACGTCGTGATGTGTTTACTGATTAGTTGTCGTTGTTGTAATCTAGGTTGTTTTCTATTGTCATTTCCCTGATTTGTTGCTGGCTAAACACACGACTTATCTTAGAAGGGTATACCGTATGCCCATAAACTTTTTAGAACAATTAACAACGGGGATGGCAGAGTTGATTCTTGTTAACAGCAAATTTACAGCATCTACTTTTACTGCAACTTTCAATCGTCTTGATTCTTTGGGGATTAAACCAGCAGTGCTTTATCCAGCTGTAAATGTGGATCAGTTCAGCAAACCGAAAGCTTATAAGTAAAGCAGATGCTCTTTTTCTGTTGGTATCTTTCTAGTTTGAGGTTCATCGAGCCTTTATTCTAAGTTTTTACCTCTATGGTTTTAGGGTCTTACTTCCGATTAGCATATCTGCAAGTTGAATTTCCTTTCAATTAACCGTTTTGAAAGGAAAAAGAATGTGGATTTGGTAATATCAGCATTTGCAATGCTTGGCTCTCCCGATGCGACATTGACAATTGCAGGCAAGTGCCTTTGAGTACAAGCCATTATATAAGATTAGATTCTTACGTTCACATATATTTTGCTGCATTGAATATGTGTGTAAATGGAAGAAATTCACCATGCAAAAAGTTCTGGCATAATCTGTAATCCATTTTTTGGTATGTTTAATATACTGTAACACGAGGTTAGATTACATCTAGAAAACTGTATATTCTGCTGTAGTTTTTCTTTATATCCATTGGAGTCTTGTCTAGTTTGTGGAAAGTAGAATGCGATGTTGCTTGCCCATATTATCTTTATGATGTCTTAGTTCCAAATGTATAAATCGGACTTTATGCTCCTTAAAGTTGGTGACTGGTGATATATATTTATAAGAAATTTTATGGTCACCGCTGGAGATGGTTTCATCTAAGAATAATATCAGAGTATCAACTTAAAAGTTGAAATTTGACATCCTAAAGCGTGGACAATTTGCTCTCTGTCAGCAACTTTCATCTAATAACATATATTTGACAGGTGATTTTGGCTCGTAACCTTTTATTTCTAATAGGGAGTACAATACTTGCAGTGATCCATGAAAGATTTCACCTTGACAACATAATTCTTACTCTTATCTGCTATACTGCTTTATAGTATATACTAGTATATATTTGCTAATCTGTAGATACATAAAATACGTACATGGTCTCTGAGTTCAGTACTTGGTTACATAAGTTTCACTCACAGATGTACTAAGTTTTATTTCTTTTAATCATCATGTTTTTCTCTACAGGTGGATTTGATAAGCGGTTGAAAGAGAATGTTGACTACTTGGAGCAATTAAAATTCCTGGCAGATATTAAAGGTGTTTCTAACCGTGTCAAGTTCATCACATCTTGTCCCACTACCGAAAGAAATACCCTCCTGTCCGATTGCCTATGTGTCATATATACACCAAAGGTGCCTCAAAAACTTCTAAAAACTTTTCTATTTCTCAACTTTCTTTAGCATATGATATACTACTTTTACTCTTTGCACAACTGAAGTTTTAGATGCTTTTAGTTACATTTGGTAACTTGACCAATTTACTTACAAATGACTGCATTGATTGGGCAGAGTGGTTTTTAGCTAATGGATCAAATGGAAGTAATTTTGTAAATATGAAATTGGGTTGAATGGGTTAAAAATTAACGAAATCGTAATTTTAATTGCTTACAGTCTCTCTAATCTGTAGTAACTGTGGTTAAACATTTGAATAAATGTTACTTTTTCTGTTTTAATAAAGCAGATTGCTATCCTAATATAATGGTTTTTTGTTATCATATTAACTATTTGTGAAAAATTGGACAAATAATTGTTGTTTGCAACCCAATCTGTGGTAAAAGCAACCCATTGTAACTGAAACCCCATTTTGACTCGTACATCTATTATTTGTTTAATGCAAAAGTTCATATTTTCATTTTGTAAGGGCCCCTTGAAAATACCTAAGGTTAGACCTCATAATAAGGTAACTAATGCAAAGAAACCATCTAGTTTAACTGCACGATCTACTATAGTTTTTGAATGTGTTTCTTGTACTCTATTGTTACGGGTCAAATAGTCAATTATAGTTAGTTTAGTATCCACTTTTCAGGATATTAGTGGTTAATACATACATTATATAAATTGTTAGTGATGTTAGTAAGTATTTAGGCACGTGTTGTTACATATACTGGAGTTGTAAACGACACACATCTTTGATCATTTGTACAATTGAATAAAACTGAGTGCTGCTCTCGCTGTGGATATAAGGAAGCTGTTCTTGTGAAGTCTCATTAATTCTCAAGCTGTTGTTGAAGATCTATGATTCAATTTTAGTTGAATTATAACCGAGATTACTATGATTGAATTCGCAGGATGAACATTTTGGAATAGTTCCACTGGAGGCCATGGCTGCCTGTAAACCCGTGATAGCTTGCAATAGTGGTGGACCAGTTGAGACAGTGAAAGATGGTGAGACAGGGTTCTTATGTGACCCGACCCCACAAAGCTTCTCCACCACCATGGCCAAGTTCTTGAAGGATCCCTTACTGGCAGAACGAATGGGTGCAAATGCACGATCCCATGTTGTCACCAATTTCTCTACCAAGATCTTTGGCGACCAATTGAATGAATACATCATGGATGTAGTAGCCGAGAACAAACAACACAAAAGACCTAAAACAGAATGATTAAAAGGTCGACGTGACAATGCATTATTGATTATTATGACACAATTTTAAAACCCCTTTCGGCCTTTTGATTAAGCTAATTTTTTACTTCATAAAAAGTTTCATAGGATCGGTGTTAGGGAAATACAACAACAAAAACCAATATCACATAAGTGGTGTATGAGGTAGGTGAGATGTAGACAATCCTTCCCCTATCCGAGAATAAAGACAAGTCATTTCTCCACCCAGAGTGAAGACACTCTCAAAAGTAGAAAAAGTCATCCCTCTCTCTATTCGACGGATAGAGAGATTGCTTCCGAGTGGACCTCTAGCCAATATGTAGGAAAAAAGTATTTAAAAAATAAAATAAAATTGAGACGCCATGAAAATTGTAAAATCAAATTTTCATGGGTTTTAAATCTTGCCTAAAATTTAATTTAGGCTCTAAGAGTCAGTCAAGTCGCCAATAAATCGACGTTTGCTGTTGACTCAATAACTAGAGCCATATGTTAGTGAAATGTATACTGTAATTTTTACAGAAGTTTTTAGGTAAATTGCAATTATGTTTGAAGTTGTGATGTGGTCCAGTGGTTGGTGGCCTGCCTCCTTTAGGGGAGGTTAGGAGTTCGACCCCCGTTGGCTATATATATTAAAAACCACAATTTCATCCCTGCCATGAAGTATCCACCCATGGTGTAACATCCCGCCTTTTTCCGTTTACTTTTCCGTTTAACTATTTAAATTCCGTTATATGATTATGACGTCCCTCGTTAATACGCGTTTTAAAAATATCTCGTTTAGGTAATTCACGCAACCGCAACCGAACTCGATGGACTAGTTTCGCCAAAGAGCCAAAGAGGTGACTAACTTGTGACTAGTCACCCCACCACCCATCTTTTTCATTTTCATTTTCCTTTTCTTCTTCTACTTCCACATTTTCTTTCAATTCTCCATTTTGAAGAATCATCATCTAAATCCAAGCTAGCGGGTGTCTTGCAAAACAAATTACATATTTGGAATCCTTGCAACTTCCTCTTCGATTCCATACCGATTTCATTACATTTGGGTAATTTTCTAAAATCACTAGATTTTGTGTTCTTGATGTTTTTAACTTATAAAGTTGTTAGTTAGTGTCAATGGCTCAAGTCTAACATGAATATATGATTTATATGTTCGATTTTGTTATTTGAAGTAACTAGCATGAACATAAACTTTGGTGTGTTTGATTTGGTGGTTTGGTTGTTTGAATAATGTTAAATGTCATAAATGCATGTATTAAATGTGTTCCTAACATCACTAGCTTTAATTTCATGTGTAGGTTGCTTGAGAAAATTCCATAAACTTGATTAGTGATTTTGGTGAATTTGGGTTAGGGTTTGATAAGCTTGAAATGAATATTTGATGCATTGAATGCCATGAATTATTGTTAGTAAGTAGTTAGTTGTATTGTATGCTCGATTACCTACAAAACGACGTGTTGTATGTATGCATTAAATGCCCGAATCATAAATGTGCACTTATCAAATTTGAGTATTAAATGTGTGCATTGATTGATCATTTGATTTGAAAAGTCGGTTATTGCAAATAATATTTTCGGTTGGTGAAATGTGCTTAGTTGTCTTCATTGTCAAAAGAGCTTTCCAACGATATAAGGTGCGAGTCATAAGTGTTTACGGTTTGTGATTTGTGTTCGTTCGAAGTTCGGAAAAAGACTTGAACATTTGAGACTGACCAGGTACCAGCACCCGTTATATGCCGCGGCGCGGCAGCCTTGGGTCGCGGCGCGACATATAACGTGTTCAGGTTCTGACCTACATGTCAATTATATGAAAAATGTTTGGCACCCTATGGACCTCCGATTCACATGAGACTTGTTCTAACATGCTTATATATGAATAGAAACCTCAGAAAAATAGTTCGGGACCCGACCCGAACGTGTTGACTTCTTTTTCGTTGACTTTGACCGACCAAAGTTTGACTTTTTGTCAAACTTAACCAAATGATTACGCAACCTTCCCAACTTGTTTCTATACTTGTATCTTGCATGAAACTCGACAAATTGATTCACATGCTGCATAATCGAGTCGTAACGAGCCATAGGACTAATTGAACATCTTTGACCTTTCGTGTTTACCGTTATTGATACGACCTATTTGTTTAGGTCAAGACTAGCACTATCCTTCGCACACGTTACTTTGTGAAGTACTTTTAATACGGGCACTCAAGGTGAGATCATAGTCCCATCTTTCAAATAACTTTTACGCTTTAAACTATGGGATGAGAAACATATACGTATCATACTTTTACACATTGAACACAAGTACGAAAACGAACATTTCACGTACGGGTTTGAACGAAAATCCTCAATTCAATTATCATTAGTTACACTTGCAGGGTGTAAACGTGAACTTATATTATGTGATCACATGGGCTTGACGAGCCTCATTCGGACGGTTCGCTACCGTTAGCGGATGAAATATATTTTCGGGTCTAGTGTATGTTCTAACACTACGCAAAGGGTGCAAAACAGTTAAGTTTGATAATTGGGTGCCCGAGAAAAAGATAACAACTTTGGAATGCAAATGATTTTGATAATCATATTATATTAAATCTTGTGGTTCAAATGCAACGTTTACTAAAACACCTATGATTTCACCAACGTTTTCGTTGACAGTTTTCTATATGTTTTCTCAGGTCCTTGAAAGCTACTTGATACATGCTTCCGCACTCTTTTTGATACTTGCTTAGATGTCGAGTATACATGCATAGTTGGAGCGTCTTTTGACTACTTTAAATTGTGTCGCATAGGTTTCATTCGTACGTCAAACATTGTAATGTAATTAGTCTTGTGAACTACTTTTGTAAATTTGAAACATCCTTTTACTTATGAAATGAATGCGACATATTTTGGTCAAACGTCATGTTAAAGACTTATGACCACGTAACGGGACCTAAGTAGACGGCGCCGTCAAACATGATTTGGTCGGGTCGCTACACATGGCACCTTTCCCATATCGTTTGGGGGTAAAGGGGAGAGGGGTTTTACTTGGTCGTGCACTTGGATCGGTTTTAAGGTTTCCTCCCGGGCAGCGATGGGGGCGGGGTTATTATCACTGCATCGGCGTAGTCGAAACGGGAGATGATCGCAACGGGTGGTTTAGTCCCCCTCGGGTGATCCCAATCGCCGTTAAAAAAAAATTGCAATTCTGTTTGACCATACTTTTGAAGTATACATCTAAGTATGACCCATGGTCACATCTTATCTCTTTGTAGCCAAAGTATAGGTAAGATCTGTTTTCTATATTATTTATAATTTATTTATTATTGTGTTTCATGGATTATAATACGAAATTAACATGTTTTTGAAGGAATTTGGCAGACCATGTAATGCCGGCTAAAGTTTGTATAATTGTATAAGGAGCAGGTACATTACTAGTGTAGACTTGTAGTTTATAATATCCCATTTCATATACTTTGTAGTTTGTACCACAATAATTTCAAATAACATTCAAATCTTGTAATTGTCTATTCTATGAATGACGATACATCTATAGAAAGATCACCCAAGGTTTCGTTCCTCGAATGTTATCATATATGCGTGTTTTCTAACTCTAAAACAGCGTTTCAGTAGATCGACACGTAGAAAAGATGCTCTTTCTTGTAATCTAAGAGTTTGCAATTAAAATATTTTGAAGTCAATCTTAGTTCTCAAATTTGTGAAAATGAAATGCATACAAATCTCAGTTTTGCAGTCCTAAAATACAATTGAAAAGTATTTGGTGATTAACAAGCCATTAAGTTTATAATACTTTTTTAATAAATTTAATTCAAACGTTACTTATGAACCCTTCTCAGTTCTCACATAAAGCCGACTTTTGTCTTATTAGGGTTGTCTTTTATTACTAAGATCCTCAACATTATAAAAAGGGGATAATTCTCACACACACTTTTTTGATCCTCACACACCAATTGAGTATTATTAGAAGAGTAAAAGGTTAAAATAGGTGTGTGAGGATCAAAAAAGTGTGTGTGAGAATCATCCCCCTTATAAAAAAGATTATTCCTTTGGTACTCTTAGATCTATTCCATAAGCATTAGCCAATGTCTAACTCCCTTTACTCCATTCAACTCGGTCAACCCAAACTACCAGTGTGCATCAAATGCTTGTACGTTACGCATATTTGATGGTACAACATGTTTTTCTTGTATGCTTAAGAAGCCACATTCCAACACTATTAGAAGCAAAAATGGTAAGAAAATAAGTCCCAATTTGTAACATCTTGCCGGCTGCTTAGATCATAACTTTATATGGACCTACTACAATATTCTATACTCAACTTCCACAAAGCACACGTAACAAAGACTTCCAAAAACTTGACCTTGTACAATTTTCTAACTATATATAAGCATGCTAATGTGCTTAGATTTAACTTAAACCGACCAAAAATCAGCCTCATATAACAAGCTCTTTAAGTTATCCATTTTAAGGAGCATCTTAAATCCCAAACTAGTCATCATATGGTGCTTTTAATAAACGTTGCATTTGTGATAATTGTTGTGTTGATATGTTGTGCACCATCTTTAGATGCAAGGATGCTATTGGATTATAAGGAACCAATAATGATGGAGAATACTTTAGTAAAAAGTACCCGTTTGAAGGGCACAAGTACACCTGGAATTGGTTTGGATGTAAAGCTCATTGCTATTCACCTAGCCCATATCGACCGTATATTACGGTCTACGCCTAGTCCCGGTGCTGGTCATTAGGCTTTCACATGTGGCTGCTTGCATTATCGCTCGACAATATATGTGCAGAAAGTTATATGTTTGGAGTATATTTGTTCGCGACATAAATAGAGACAATATGGTTATATAGTTGCATATTGATCATTTCTTTTGCTCTCGATACAATATCGGATTGATTATTGATCAATTATTGTACCTAGAATCAGTTATATATATTTGAGCCTTTTTTAATTATTTTTTTGCACTAGATATATAATAATGATGATAGCGAGTGTTACAACAAATGAGCCTGATGTAATGACAATTTGGGTAGATAGCTAGGGGACCAACCAAAAGTTTTCAACTAATAATATAAATATATTTATAAAATCAGCTAATTTTTAAATTTGATTAAAAAAATAGGTACTTTTAATAAGGGGATGATTCTCACACACACTTTTTTGATCCTCACACACTAATTGAGTATTATTAGAAGAGTAAAAGGTTAAAATAGGTGTGTGATGATCAAAAAAGTGTGTGTGAGAATCATCCCCCTTTTAATAAGTACTTGTCGCTTATATGTTACCTTAACGAAAAGATCTCAAAAGAATTAGGAATATGAGTTGATTTTATTAGATCTGAAATATTACACACATACATTATAAATGTAAAAAACATAAACTAAATTAAAAAAGATCAAAAGATCTGATTGTGTTATAAGTGATTCAGACCCTGTGGCGTCTGATTAACGTACTAGATCCTAAGATCTATTTGACAACTCTATTGACCTCGACCCTCGTATATACCAATTACATTGACCAAATGTGTCGTAAACACCTAACCTATCATTGAAAAACCATTGATCCATTGAACCTTGCACAGTCGCACATCAACTAATTGAACCAAAACGTGACACATAACAATTGAATTCTCCCAAATACTAAAACAATCTAAAACCGACAACTTATCATCTTCCAACTCCCGAAATCACCCAAGAAACCGTTGAAACCAATGACGACAATCATCACCACAAACCATAACCACGCCTCGACAAGAAATCACGCGAACTACACCTAAGCATCACAAGTCCCAATCACAAGTCCGGCCACCCCGAAAAGAGGATGAACAATGGGTTACAAATACATTAAGTAATATGATACTCCGTAACATAGTAATTGATCAATAAATTGCTACATTAGACATTGCAAAAGACAAGTCACGGGTGTTCTCTCTGACTTGGAAAATGCACCATCTTTTTCTTTTTGAATCTCTTTTTTCCACCACCACCAACCACCTTATCTCCACCACTAATCACCCATCTCCACCTTTCTTTCACCTCTAACCATCACCGTTTACTCCTACATTTCTTCTCCGTTTTGTAGCCGTTGACATCTCTCTTCTCCGGCCACCGGCATCTCGCCGGTGGTCTGGTTTTTTCTCACGTTTGATCTTTTCGGCGACAGCGTTGTGGTCTTGGTGGCCGGAGGTTCTTCTCGACGGGTTCGACCGTTTAACATTACAGTTCTCGTGGTGTTGGAGGTCAGTTTGTTTGGGTGTTTCTTTGGTTTCCGTCGCTATTTCTCCGCTGGTGACGGATCTTGACGGTTTCTCCGATCGACGGCGGGTGGTGGTACACCACCCTGTTGGTGGTGGCCTCCAACCGTTTTATTGCGGTTTGGGGTGGTTCGTTTGGTATGGCTCCCTTACCCGCTCTCCTGCCCATTTCTTCTCCTGTTTCGGTGGCGTTTGGCGGCTCACACCCTGTTGGTGGTGACCGCCGAAGCTGTTGTTCTCTAACTGTGGTTCCCGGGTTGCGGTTGTTGGTTGCCACCCAGTTGGAGGTCCTTTAATGGTGGCTTGTTCACGGCAGTGGAGGGGGTATTGGTTTGGTGGGACACAGTGGTTCACCACCCTGTTGGTGGGGACCACCGGTGGTTCTGCCGTCCGGTTTGGTGGTTGCTGAAGGATGGTGGGAGGTGGGGGTGTGGGTGGTTGACGGGTCGGGTTTTGCGTTGCCGTGGTTATGTTTGTTGGGTCATTTCCTTTCCGGGGATGTCATTGGGTCTAAACCAGGCGACGATCTCCATGTTGGAGATCTAGTTCAGATCCGAGGACGAAGTTTGGTTTTTTGCGGTTTGGACTTGTCTTCGAAGGCTGGCTTTCATCGCGGTTGCTGGTTTTGTTCTGTTTTCATTGTATTGGCAGTCGGCATTCTCCTGACCGTCTCTGCCGTTCTGTTTGTTTAGTAACTTTGTGTAGTATAGCCAGTATAGTAGTTTCCTTTGTTATAGCTTTAGTTGTTGTTATGTTCTTGGTTAAACGCGTTTTTTATCACCCACTTTGTGAGCCGTTTGATTAAGAATTTTAATTTTTAGCTAGTGCTCGGTTTGGATTATGTCGTATCGGTTGTACTAGTTGATCTCCGGATCCATTTATCAATGTTATAGTTTTTTTGCCACAAAAAAAATTAATTGATCAATAAAGTCGAGGATGCATAATATGCATGAAGGTTTGTCTTGATGTCATTCTAGTCTAGATTTTACCCTATAATCCCATGCGTGCATGGACAGCAAGATTTCCATCTAACTATGCAAACGTTTTAAACCCACTATTATGTATATGTCGGATTATTCACTAATACAGATCTTTTGATCATAAATAAATATCGATAAAACGTTTATATCAAGATAAATGATAAACACTATGAACATGAAGAGATAAACACGATAAATCAAGAATAAATCAATGTTATATAATAAATGTCGAAATTACAAGAATGATTTTAAAAGAGAAAAATTGGTGGCCAGGGAGGATCGAGCATGATCTCCCCTACGCACTGGAATCGCCAAACGGCTCTCCCAAATTAGGGTTAGTCTCCTAACCCTAAAACACATGTGAAACTGATATATATATATATATATATATATATATATATATATATATATATATATATATATATATATATATATATATATATATATATATATATATATATATATATATATATATATATATATATGGAGAAGATCAAGCGCTAAGTGGGATAAGGGGATAAGTGATTTTGTGATTTTATATCTTTAGTTCTACAACTCCGATTAAAAAAAATAAAAAATTGATGGCATCTATTTTCATTGTTTAGATTCAGAAATAAAATAATTTTTTTTTAACTGGAGCGTTAAGATGCATCTGATGCATGTTATCCGCTGTTTGATGCATGCTAACTACTTTTCATGCATCAGATGCATCTTAACAAAAAATAAAGAAAAAATGACTTTTGATTAAAAAAACAGTGTTTAGGGTTTAGTAATTAGGGTTTAGGATTTAGAAATTAGGGTTTTAGAACGAGTTTTTATTACGAACGATTTAGAGTTTAGGGTTTAGGGGTTAGAGTTTAGGGTTGAGGGTTTACGGAGTAAACCCGAAAACCCTAAACCCTAAACTCAAAATCAGGCCGTAAACCCGAAAACCCTAAACCCAAAACCCTAACCCCTAAACTCAAAATCGGGCTAAACCCTAAAAAAAACTCAAAAAAACCTCAAAACACGTTAACATACATCACATGCATTTTAAGCTCATGTTAAAAAAATATATATATATATGAATCTACACAATGTTAGTTAATCACGGAAATTTTTTTAAAAAAAAATTGGACCTCTAATGTAAAAGATATAAAAATCTCATTTTACTTATCCCCTTATCCCAAAAATATCTCTTATCCCTTGATCTCCCCCTATATATATATATATATATATATATATATATATATATATATAGACGACCTAGGGTTAGGTTGCCCTAATGGCATATCGACATGAACGGCCCAACAGTCCGCCCAACAGTCACATATGCTCCTGTACCTGATTAGTTTCACGTGTGTAATACATCTAGGTGTACAATCTATTAATAAACGTTATTCGCGCAGCGACGTCCATACAAAACATGCATAAACAAATTCCCACTTGATAGTTGCTGGCGAGTCATTGTAAACACCTCTTGCAATCTTTATGAATCACACGATCCATCAAAAGTCTTCCAGAATACGTTAAAAATCAAACTTCGAACATCAATGTTTCCGCTCATTGAAGTCGAAATGCTAATTGTCATCCTGTAGTTTCTTCAAACTTCACTCGTACGTGTTAATCATCGTACTAATACAACAAGATTTCCTGTAAGACTGAGCTGGGATCCCTATCGACATCTCTGATAAAATCTTCAAACAAATCGACTCTCTCATGCAAGACCCTGTTTTCTGTTTCAGCATATCGGGACGCCGTCCCAGTTACTGGACGTCGTCCTATCTTTTGAAGCTGGACGCCGTCTGTAACGACCCGGCTTTTTCGACTTGCTTTTGTGCTTTGTGTTTTCGCGAAACTGCGTATTTGTGCGTACTGTGCTATATTATACTTTGGGAACTCCCTACATGTTGATTACGTTCGTTTATATGTTAAAACGTGTCATTAAGTACGTAGGATACTTAACTTGATCCCCGGAAGCCTTTATGACCGTTAGTGTCGCTTAACGTTTAAAACAAACTGCGTATTGTGTACACGTTTAAATTTTGTCGTAATCGGAATATTATGACTACGAAATACTAACTGTTATTTTATAATAACAATTACTTGGGTTTTTGGATGCTTAATTACGCTTAGTAATTTACTAGAGCACACTAGTTAGTTTTGTTGGACTTTCTACCTTGTTGGACTTTAGCCCACCCTACCCTAGCTAGTGGACTATTTAATTAGCCCAATTATTAATGACTAGTGACCCAATAATAAGTAAGACAAATGCCCATTTATTAGAGAAAACATACTAGCATTTTTGTTAACCATAATCCATAATGTTTCATGGGATCCTAACATAAGCACCAACTTTAGACAACCATTAATCAAAAAGTAAAAAGGTGTCCCCCTTGTCCCCCCATACAACTCAGGCCACCACCTCCCTCCCATCTGAAAGGACCCGTCCTAATCCATCCGGACGAAGTCCATATCGATTACAAACGATTCACAACAGTTGATTACATCGCGAGGTAATTGACCTCTATATGATAAATTTTACAAACATTGCATTCGTTTTTTTTTTAAAGACAAACTTTCGTTACATCGACAGTTGACAGGCATGTAAAGCATTTCATAATATATTCAAATATAATTGACTTAATAATAATCTTGATGAACTCAACGACTCGAATGCAACATCTTTTGAAATATGTCATGAATGACTCCAAGTAATATCTCTAATATGAGCAAATGCACAGCGGAAGATTTCTTTCGTACCTGAGAATAAACATGCTTTAAAGTGTCAACCAAAAAGTTGGTGAGTTCATTAGTTTATCATAAATAATCATTTCATAATTTTAATAGACCACAAGATTTCATACTTCCATTTCTCATAAACATACGTCCCATGCATAGAGACAAAAATATCATTCATATGGATTGAACACCTGGTAACCGACATTCACAATATGTATATTAGAATATCCCCATCATTCCGGGATCCTCCTTCGGACATGATATAAATTTCGAAGTACTAAAGCATCCGGTACTTTGGATGGGGCTTGTTGGGCCCGATAGATCTATCTTTAGAGTTCGCGTCAATTAGGGTGTCTGTTCCCTAATTCTTAGATTACCAGACTTAATAAAAAGGGGCATATTCGATTCCGATAATTCAACCATAGAATGTAGTTTCACATACTTGTGTCTATTTCGTAAAACATTTATAAAAGCATTTCATGTATTCGCAGTTCAAAATGTATATCAAAAGCATTTAATAAAGCAGTTGTAAAAGTAGCGCATGTATTCTCAGTCTCAAAAATGTAAAGAGTAAAAGGGAATCAAATGAACTCACCTAATGTATTTTGTAGTAAAAATACATATGACAATATTTAACAATGCAGGGTTGGCCTCGGATTCACGAACCTATATCATTCATATATATATATATTAAAATATATATTTGAAATCGAACAAAACTATATATTATTATTAGTGATATATCTGTTATTTTAATGATTTTATGTGTTCCATTAATAATTTAAATATATTTATTTTGTGTATCTTAACTAATTAATTAATACTTATTATAAAAATAATAATATAGTTAGGTTATATGTATTAGATATATTTTTTTTTTTATGTAACTAATATTTATTTGGATAAATAGTATTGATAATATAATTACAATTTGTAATAATAATTAGTTTTTAAATAATAATAATAATAATAATAATAATAATAATAATAATAATAATAATAATAATAATAATAATAATAGTAATAGTAATAGTAATAATAATAATAATAATAATAATAATAATAATAATAATAATATACCTTAACTTAGTAGACAATTGTAAGGATTTAAGTTAGGTTGATCTTGAAGCCCAAGTCCAATTTAATAAGCCCAAATCGTAATCCATTTATGTTTTCATGAAGCCCAAGTTACAAACCATTTAAGGTTTAAGTGACCCAAAACTGGTGCAGTTACTTGATGATAAAAAAAAATAAACTGTGGCCACCAAGATTCGAACTCAGGACCACCCTTTCATCAAACACCCACTAAACCAATGAACTGTTGGAGTCTTTCTGATTATACTTGCGTTTTTATATCTTTATTATGTACCCACCGATTACCCTTTAAATGAATCATGAAAGACACACATGTGCACTAGTCTCGATTCTTGAACTCCATTACCTCTTCAACTTTTGTTGGCCATTAATAGAATCAAGAATTAGAATCATCAAAAAATATATCATGGCCCAACCTTTACATTATTTAATCATGAATCGAATAAATGGGATCCAAGGCTACCGAATTCAAATTTTTTTTTTTTTTTCTGGCCAATATGTTTAAACAATTTAAGGACACCCTTTTGTCGGCCATAAAAGAGTTCCTAGTCCCCTCTTGTTTAATTAAAACGCCATTATTGATATTGTTATTGATATATATAACAAAGTTTAGCAAATTCAAACTGTAACCTTTTCTCTCTTTTTCACTTCTTTAAAATAACTAAACCGATGAGAAAGAAAAATATGAAAGTGGCGTAGTGGTGATTACTAGGGTGGTTTAGGTTTGTGATTATGGTGTTTGTTCTTGTTCTAAGCCAGAAGACTGAAACGAAACGGGTATGGTGACAACCACAGCAGCTTCTCGTTTCCAAGTACCAACAGAGGGAGAGCGAGAGTGGTTATGGTGGCGGTTTATGGAGTGGGTGTTGTGTTTGTATTACGTTTTTAAAAAAAAAAAAAATAGAATAGAAACAGAAAGAAAAAAAAATAACGAACAAGGGTGGTTGTAGGGTGGCTAAATGGTGATGGGTTTACAAGGATGAAGTGGGTTTGAAGAGGGTGTTAATGGTTGTCGATAATGAGGTTGTTCGATAGTTGAAGTTAGAATCGGTGATGGGGTGAAGTGATAAATATGGAGATTGATAGTAAAAGTGCTGAATGTGTTACTCCAATTCATAGAATAATTCATCTAGTATACAGCCAAATTGATTGACAGAAAAGTATTCCCAAGGACATAAAAAAAAAAAAATATAAAAGGTTGAGTGTGATAGTTAACAAATATTTGGATTCGTTCATAATTCAACACAAATAGGTACGAAAAGGATTTTGATGTTAAACTGAGTTTGTTCATATTGAAATTTAATTTGTACGAATTAATCAATCAATAACAGTTGGAAAATGACATGAAACTAACCCTGATTTACCAAATCTTTAAATATACACGTTTACATAATTAATATTTATAAATAATGAATTAATATTTAATAATTATAGTTATATTAATTTTAATCAAAAATACTAACAATAATTAATAATAAAACTAATATTAATAATAATAATATTAATAATAATATTGTTAAAATTAATCATAATAATATAATGATATCAACAATAACGATTTTTAATAATGATAATAACAATAAAATTGATCTTAAATATACCTGATTATTTATAATTGGTATTAATTAAGTAAATAAATATATATTAATAATAATAATAATAAAGTTAATAATATTGATAATAATATCAATATTTCTAATAATAACAATAATAACTATAATAATTTAAATATATCAAATTCATATTATAATTTAATTAATAATGCTGATATTAATATTAATAATAATAATAATGATAATATCTATAATTAATCTTTTAATTACTTTTAATTTATTAAAGTTACATTTACATAATATTATATATTATATAATAACATGCATTTAATATTTATATATTTTATACATATTACAAACAATTAATAATATAAATCATATACATATATATATATATATATATATATATATATATATATATATATATATGTGTACATATTGATTTACAAATAATTGTTCGTGAATCGTCGGGCATAGTCAAAGGGTAATTGATTATATGAACATAGTTCCAAAATTTTTGAGACTCAAACTAACAGATTTTTGCTTATCGTGTCGGAAACATTTAAAGATTAAGTTTAAATTTGGTCGGAAATTTCTGGGTCGTCACAGTACCTACCCGTTAAAGAAATTTCGTCCCGAAATTTGAGTGAGGTGGTCATGATTAACAATAAAAATGTTTTCATGACGAATATGAGTTGATAAATAGAGTTTTTATCATCATTGAGTAATATGGATTAAATGTTTCGATTAATCGAAGCGTATGAATGAAGTTATCACAAAATATCGAGATGAAGAAATGGAGATTTTTCATAACTTTTGACGTAGTCGCGATTGAATTTCGGAATTCTAGGGATTTAAAGAAAATCTTCGAAATCTAAGAGATTTGATTCTTCGGCGAATAAGGAAATTAAGATCGCTATAATTAATGCGGAAATCTGCCTTGATTTCTTTGTCTGGTATTTTCACTATAAATGTACTTCTTCCGTTCTATTACTTTCACCATTTCTATACTTTCTTTCTTAGTTCATACATCCAAAAGTTTGTGAAAATGCTTAATCCCGTTTTGATCCTTGTTCTTATTCTAACTATCACAATGATCATTCTCCTTTTCCAACTTCCACCAGAGGAATCTGCTTTCTTCTACTTCGCCCTTGGGTTTATAATGTTTTTAATTCTCCCGTGTTTTTATGTTGCGATAAACATTGATATACACGGTTTGTAATTTATGTGTTGTTATCGGGCTTTATATTCTCCCTTATATTTCAAAGCTTTATGCTTTTGTTTCCTCTTCCTGACTTCAAGTCAAGCGAATAATGGTCCAGAATTTGTAGATATAGAGTCTCGAATGATTATAATGTTCGAAGCAGGAAGGAATGTCATAGCACGGTTTGATTTGTCAAATTACCAGAATCACTGAGAATAGAACTATCAAGAATATTTTCTTGATATGTTCGGAGGTGAAGTAGAATGAACGAGTCGTGTAACATGGCACATGATGACGTTATGATATGTGAATCATCACATTTCATTAGAAACTCAGCATGACTTACTGTAATATAATCACGGTGATCAAGTGTCATTATATTATACTCACTCATGCATCAGTTCCTAACACTACTTCAAAAACATTCATATTTTAAATTCGAAAGTTTACAGAATATAGAAACTAACAGTTTCTATATGATGTAACACTGATATCTCAAAGAGATAAATGATTTCAGATAAGATTAGTTATGAAAATATATTCAAAAATATCGAGGATATTTATAATGAAAGATACGATAGTATCTTTGAATATTTAAGATCAGAGGATGATAGAAACTATTATCTGCAAGGGTTTAGAGTAAGGAGCAAGATATTCACTAAAGACTTTAGCAGACATTGAATCATTTGGATTCTTTGTAGTCAAACTTATTCTTTGTGATTTGTCCACGGCTTTCTTCATAATTTCACATAATCAGCTTTTTGGTACTAAATTTTCTATTGAATGTTTCCAATATAATGATACACAGGAAGCATGAGGAGGTATATAATTTCGGACGAGAATATTTATGAAAATATCCTCAGAAATATCGAAGATATTGATGATGATATTTTGGAATTTCTAAGTTCGATGGTTGATGAGGAAAATTTTTTCCGCAAGATCTTAACATGACTTTGGAGCAGGATATTCTCTAAAGATTTCATCGGATCCAGAATTACCTGGATTCTTTGAATATAGAGTTTGGTCCTTGTATTTGTCCTTGGTCTTCTTCATGGTTAGCTCAATCCGTTTTCCAGTTCCAACTTTTCTGAGCTTTTCCAACATACTATTCTTTATCATCAAACTTTCGATGATTATGGTCGTTTACGGTTATCTACAGTTTCTGCTGCTTCATTCAGATTTTTCAACATTCAGAGTATTGATTTGTGACTGAGTTTTTTTTTTTTTTTTTTTTTTTTTTTCCCCAGAATTTTAGAATGAGAGATCATAATTCTAAGAGATAAATGTCATACATATAACTGTTGATGTAGATATGCTGTGAGTTTTCAAAGTACTGATTGCCGATTCCTCTACATTTACTGCTACCCTATCTGAATCATTGGTTATCGATCCGAGATGATTTCAAGAAAGTTGTGTTTTTAGATGATTAAACGCTGACGGTAATATGGTGGAATATAAAAGGTTCCCGGTAACAATAAATGAACATACATATTAGTCAAGGTGATAATGAGGTTGTTTCGAACGTAAAGTCGAAGTTGATTTGCTGAAGCTGTGACAAAATTTGCTACTTTGGAAAGAGATTACTAAGTTATTTTTGCTAATAAATGTCAAAGGATCTGACGCGGCTAAATGTTAAACTTTTACTCAGTTGCCGAGAGTTTCTCAGGTGCATAACTATATGCATAACTCTTTCCTTCCGTAAATGAAGTGCGGTTGGTTCATCCTCTCGATTGAGGTGTTTTCAAGAATCTTGAAAGGTTTGAACGCAGATTGTAATCGTCAAGATACAAATGAGGTTTAAGATGAAATCAAGTGGCAAACTTGAAGAATTGTTTAGTTTCATATATTATAATCAATATTTTAATTCATTTTAATTATCCAATGTTATTAGTCCACAGTCGATAGTCCACAGTTAACAGTCCAATAATTCATATATAATTTAATATATAATATTCGAATTGATTAATACGTATCGTGACCCGTGTACATGTCTCAGACTCAATCACAACTCAAAGTATATATATTATTTGAGAATTAACCTCAACCCTGTATAGAGAACTCGATCATTACTGCATATAGAGTGTCTATGGTGATTCCAAATAATATATATAGATGCGTCGATATGATATGTCAAAACCTTGTATACGTGTCCCGATATTTAAAGTGCGTAAAATAGATAACATAAATTAAATGATGATAAATAAAATGCGTGAATGTAAATTGCGATAAATAAACTGCGATAAATAAATTGCGATAATTAAATGATAATACGGAATTAACAGTTAGCTAGGAACAGTTAGCTAGGATTTTGTTAGCGTGGATTCTTAATAGAATTTCATATTGTTAATTAATCTGTTTCTAATCAATTTTTATTGTGTCCATTATTTCTTCATTATGCCACTTGTTGGATTCTGATAGGTCAAAATCCAAATATGTAATTGGATGAATATGGTTATTCTGTGGTGAACGGATTTGTATATCGGTGGATGTAAGTAGGATAGTATATGACTGTTGAAACAGATTCGAAGAACGTACAATGTAACTTATTAATGTGAAATTTAAATAGTCCTCGGGTATTACCTACCCGTTAAAATATTTTCACCATTAACAGTTTGTACAAGAGAATTTTTAATTACAATCTTTATGAAAACATATATGCATATATATTTTCTTCAGATGTATTCATGGATTTAATGAGTTAATATGATATTAAACTCATTTGCTTTTCGGTTGGAACTAGAATAAATAATCTCTAAAACTTTAGAGATTACCTATTCGCCATGTCGAACGAAGATAAATGAGGTAGAACGAAGATCATACTCAAAGTACATATGATGATATTGAAACATGGATTGTTGATGGTACTGGTGTTGTTATTGATTGTACTGTTGGTGCCGGTGATGTTGCTGAAGCTGGTACATTTTGCACCATATTCTCCGAATTGATTATTCGAGCGCGAAGTTCGTTGACTTATTACTCCAGGATGATTGTCGGTCGAAACAAGTGGATGAATAAGGTTCAGAATTGTGGATAGAATATAATCTTGTCGAGTTACCCTGGAAATGAGACTGGAAATGGTGTCTCGAACAGGTTCGCCGGTAAACGTTTCAGGTTCATTGTCAAGAGGTGAATTCGGTTGATGGAAGGGATTGTCTTCTGCGCGTTTCCATTGATTAAGTCGACTACAAACCCATCAGATGAATTGATAATGGCTGATTGGTTGATTCATGCTGATGATGCTGTTTTTCGGAGCTTAGGTGAACATCTATGTCGGAATAGCTGTCGGAATAACTATCGGAATAGCTATCGGAATCTGAGGGACTCGAACTGGTTGCAGGATTCATCTCGTACGATCAGATGAAGGATTTTCGATAAGAAATAGATTATAGGATGTAGATTAGTACCCTGCAATACATAATTTACATATGCATGTATAATACTAAAATCTCATAAGTTACGGAGGAATCTACGAAAGCTGTCAGGTAAAGATAACAATAACAGATACGCTAAGATATGAATTAGCAGATACGCTAAGATATGAATTTTTGTCTATACACTATTCATGCTGTCAGTGCAATAAGATGTGTCTAGACTAAGAATAATAGGCAGATAATTTACTAAGGATGATAAGCAAATGATTTCTGACAAAAATGATAAGCAAAACTTTTGACATGCAGACACGGTCGAAGTCCAGACTCACTAATGCATCCTAACGACTTATCAGTTAGTCACACTAATGCAGACCCGGTTCACTAAGACCACCGCTCTGATACCAACTGAAAGGACCCGTCCTAATCCATCCGGACGAAGTCCATATCGATTACAAACGATTCACAACAGTTGATTACATCGCGAGGTAATTGACCTCTATATGATAAATTTTACAAACATTGCATTCGTTTTTTTTTAAAAGACAAACTTTCGTTACATCGACAGTTGACAGGCATGTAAAGCATTTCATAATATATTCAAATATAATTGACTTAATAATAATCTTGATGAACTCAACGACTCGAATGCAACATCTTTTGAAATATGTCATGAATGACTCCAAGTAATATCTCTAATATGAGCAAATGCACAGCGGAAGATTTCTTTCGTACCTGAGAATAAACATGCTTTAAAGTGTCAACCAAAAAGTTGGTGAGTTCATTAGTTTATCATAAATAATCATTTCATAATTTTAATAGACCACAAGATTTCATACTTCCATTTCTCATAAACATACGTCCCATGCATAGAGACAAAAATATCATTCATATGGATTGAACACCTGGTAACCGACATTCACAATATGTATATTAGAATATCCCCATCATTCCGGGATCCTCCTTCGGACATGATATAAATTTCGAAGTACTAAAGCATCCGGTACTTTGGATGGGGCTTGTTGGGCCCGATAGATCTATCTTTAGAGTTCGCGTCAATTAGGGTGTCTGTTCCCTAATTCTTAGATTACCAGACTTAATAAAAAGGGGCATATTCGATTCCGATAATTCAACCATAGAATGTAGTTTCACATACTTGTGTCTATTTCGTAAAACATTTACAAAAGCATTTCATGTATTCGCAGTTCAAAATGTATATCAAAAGCATTTAATAAAGCAGTTGTAAAAGTAGCGCATGTATTCTCAGTCTCAAAAATGTAAAGAGTAAAAGGGAATCAAATGAACTCACCTAATGTATTTTGTAGTAAAAATACATATGACAATATTTAACAATGCAGGGTTGGCCTCGGATTCACGAACCTATATCATTCATATATATATATTAAAATATATATTTGAAATCGAACAAAACTATATATTATTATTAGTGATATATCTGTTATTTTAATGATTTTATGTGTTCCATTAATAATTTAAATATATTTATTTTGTGTATCTTAACTAATTAATTAATACTTATTATAAAAATAATAATATAGTTAGGTTATATGTATTAGATATATATTTTTTTTTTATGTAACTAATATTTATTTGGATAAATAGTATTGATAATATAATTACAATTTGTAATAATAATTAGTTTTTAAATAATAATAATAATAATAATAATAATAATAATAATAATAATAATAATAATAATAGTAATAGTAATAATAATAATAATAATAATAATAATAATAATAATAATAATATACCTTAACTTAGTAGACAATTGTAAGGATTTAAGTTAGGTTGATCTTGAAGCCCAAGTCCAATTTAATAAGCCCAAATCGTAATCCATTTATGTTTTCATGAAGCCCAAGTTACAAACCATTTAAGGTTTAAGTGACCCAAAACTGGTGCAGTTACTTGATGATAAAAAAAAATAAACTGTGGCCACCAAGATTCGAACTCAGGACCACCCTTTCATCAAACACCCACTAAACCAATGAACTGTTGGAGTCTTTCTGATTATACTTGCGTTTTTATATCTTTATTATGTACCCACCGATTACCCTTTAAATGAATCATGAAAGACACACATGTGCACTAGTCTCGATTCTTGAACTCCATTACCTCTTCAACTTTTGTTGGCCATTAATAGAATCAAGAATTAGAATCATCAAAAAATATATCATGGCCCAACCTTTACATTATTTAATCATGAATCGAATAAATGGGATCCAAGGCTACCGAATTCAAATTTTTTTTTTTTTTTTTTCTGGCCAATATGTTTAAACAATTTAAGGACACCCTTTTGTCGGCCATAAAAGAGTTCCTAGTCCCCTCTTGTTTAATTAAAACGCCATTATTGATATTGTTATTGATATATATAACAAAGTTTAGCAAATTCAAACTGTAACCTTTTCTCTCTTTTTCACTTCTTTAAAATAACTAAACCGATGAGAAAGAAAAATATGAAAGTGGCGTAGTGGTGATTACTAGGGTGGTTTAGGTTTGTGATTATGGTGTTTGTTCTTGTTCTAAGCCAGAAGACTGAAACGAAACGGGTATGGTGACAACCACAGCAGCTTCTCGTTTCCAAGTACCAACAGAGGGAGAGCGAGAGTGGTTATGGTGGCGGTTTATGGAGTGGGTGTTGTGTTTGTATTACGTTTGAAAAAAAAAAAAAAAAATAGAATAGAAACAGAAAGAAAAAAAAAATAACGAACAAGGGTGGTTGTAGGGTGGCTAAATGGTGATGGGTTTACAAGGATGAAGTGGGTTTGAAGAGGGTGTTAATGGTTGTCGATAATGAGGTTGTTCGATAGTTGAAGTTAGAATCGGTGATGGGGTGAAGTGATAAATATGGAGATTGATAGTAAAAGTGCTGAATGTGTTACTCCAATTCATATAATAATTCATCTAGTATACAGCCAAATTGATTGACAGAAAAGTATTCCCAAGGACATAAAAAAAAAAAAAAAATATAAAAGGTTGAGTGTGATAGTTAACAAATATTTGGATTCGTTCATAATTCAACACAAATAGGTACGAAAAGGATTTTGATGTTAAACTGAGTTTGTTCATATTGAAATTTAATTTGTACGAATTAATCAATCAATAACAGTTGGAAAATGACATGAAACTAACCCTGATTTACCAAATCTTTAAATATACACGTTTACATAATTAATATTTATAAATAATGAATTAATATTTAATAATTATAGTTATATTAATTTTAATCAAAAATACTAACAATAATTAATAATAAAACTAATATTAATAATAATAATATTAATAATAATATTGTTAAAATTAATCATAATAATATAATGATATCAACAATAACGATTTTTAATAATGATAATAACAATAAAATTGATCTTAAATATACCTGATTATTTATAATTGGTATTAATTAAGTAAATAAATATATATTAATAATAATAATAATAAAGTTAATAATATTGATAATAATATCAATATTTCTAATAATAACAATAATAACTATAATAATTTAAATATATCAAATTCATATTATAATTTAATTAATAATGCTGATATTAATATTAATAATAATAATAATGATAATATCTATAATTAATCTTTTAATTACTTTTAATTTATTAAAGTTACATTTACATAATATTATATATTATATAATAACATGCATTTAATATTTATATATTTTATACATATTACAAACAATTAATAATATAAATCATATACATATATATATATATATATATGTGTACATATTGATTTACAAATAATTGTTCGTGAATCGTCGGGCATAGTCAAAGGGTAATTGATTATATGAACATAGTTCCAAAATTTTTGAGACTCAAACTAACAGATTTTTGCTTATCGTGTCGGAAACATTTAAAGATTAAGTTTAAATTTGGTCGGAAATTTCTGGGTCGTCACACCATCACCTCACCACCTATAAATACAAGGCTTATTTCACCCATTTTACACTTGATCTCATTTGCAATTTACACACACTTACTCTCTAATTCTTTCTCTAGTCTTTCTCTCTCTAAAAAGTGTAAGTTTTTTATTTTTCTTCTTCTTCTCCCTTCATCATTCACGAATTCATCATTCATCATTAAAGGGTCTAGCTTTTTAGCTTTTGATCTTGTTACATCTTGTAGATTCAAACATGGATTTGAATCCTTCAAGAACATGGAAGATTCAAGCTTTCTAACTTTGAATCTTCACCTATATTGTAGATCTAAATCTTTTAGCTTTAATCTTGTTATTTTGTTATAAAGATTCAAACTTGTGTTTGTAATCTTCATGTAACTTAAAGATCCAAGCTTTATGCTTCAAGATCTTCAAGAACAACCAAGATTCAAGCTTTCTAGCTTTGAATCTTCATTTCTTTTGTTGGATCTAAGTTTTCTAACTTATGATCTCATTATTTTGTTATAAAGATCAAAACTTGTGTTTGTGGTCTTCATGTAACTTAAAGATCCAAGCTTTATGCTTCAAAATCTTCAAGAACACCAAAGATTCAAGCTTTCTAGCTTTGTAATCTCATAACTTGTGTGAAAAGGATCCAAGCTCTCTAGCTTATGGTTCCATTACTTTATTTGATTAAGATTGTGTTCATACATGTTTGATTGAAGTAAAGTTTGTAGCTTTAGTTGTAAATAGAACTTGTATTTGTGTTAAGACTAAGGATATGATGTAACCTTGGTTCATCATCCATCTAAGACTCTTAAATGAGTTATGTTCTTACTTGGTCTTAACATATTGTGTGTTGATGGTTGAATCTTGGTTAAGGTGATGCTAACCCATCAATGAGTTGTACACTTGAAGCTACAAGCATCAAGGATGAGAACCGTGATGAGCATCAAGCACCAAGAACCCCACCGGAGCACTTGTTTACTGTTTTTCAGGATCTAATCAGATTCCTGGACTTCTGGAAAATTGATTTTCAGTTAGTGTATATATATATATATATATATATATATATATATATATATATATATATTCGTTTCAAGTAGATGACTTTTCGTTTAGGCCTCGTCTTAATCCGATATACGGTTTAGGATTTATAGCCCTCCGAAAGTCACTACGCCTTTCGTTTAGGCCTCGTCTGAAATTTCTGACCTACTCGCACTTAAACCGTCGCCAAGGTCAAATGAAGACGAGTTAGGTTCTGAAAATTGGTCAGCAGTTAGGGGACTCATACACGGAGCCATAGCCACTGACTACGCATCTTTTCGCTTTGTATAGAGGTCGTAACAGCTGACCGAAGTCATCCTATTGTTTCGATCTCTATTCTTGTCAAACTTACTTAGCTTTTATGATGATGATGATGACACTTAAACTTAATTTGTGCACTTTTAAACCTTTGGGAACAATATACTGACCTAGTGACCTTTGACTTAGGTTGACGACCTTTCGGACCGACTTACTACTTGCATACTTTCATTATCGACTTTACCATTTTTATCACTGTGAGTTATAGCTTCCCTTTTAACTTATACTATTTTTGGGACTGAGAATACATGCGCTTTTTATTATTTACTTACTTGACACGAGTACTTAAACTTTACATATGTGTGGGTTATATAACGGCATAAACTTTCCACTTAGCACGGTAACGTTTAATCATTGGTTTTTGAACCGGTGAACGCGAATATTAGATATGGATCCATAGGGTTTGACATCCCCACTCGGGCTAGTCGCGCTAGCATTTAACGGGTGTTTAATACTTCGATGACAAACGCACTCGCCAAGTGCACTTTTAGGGGGTGATATACATACGTTAAGTCTAGTTACCGGGTGCCCACAGTTAAGCATATACTCTTCATACTGTTTTGAAATGCTGATTTAAACTGCTGGTTAAAGCACTGAAATCTCGTAGTCTACATTACTTTACTGATTACAAACAAACTATAGCTCACCAACATTCGTGTTGACTTTTTAAGTATGTATTTCTCAGGTGCTTAGATGTTGTTGTTTCTGCTGTTAGACCGCTGTTAGACTTGCTGTCTTGGTGTTATAGACTTGCTGTTATGGACCTGCCATTTTAGATTTCCGCTGCATTACTTAGAGATGTCTCAATCATGGAACTTTTATTTTGCATTTGTAACTTATGTTATTTTCAACAATGGCTTTGTAACGACCTTTGGGTCACATAATTATGTTAGCGCTTCTATTCATAGGAAGCACGTTATCTTTTGTAAAACGCTATCTTTTTATGAATGCAAAACTGGTTTTCAAACAACATATAGTGTTTGACCTTGTAATGATCCTGTTGTTGATGAACCGTACACGATGGTTTTGTACGTGGCGTCACATTTGGTATCAGAGCATTGGTTGTAGGGAATTAGGTTGCATTAGTGCGTCTTGACCGAGTCGAGTAGGATTCACTAATAGGACTGATCTACAACTTGCTCGTTTACTTGTTTCTGCAGAACCTGTTGCATGCTACTGTATTATATTACTGCAAGTTGCTGCTTACTACTACTGCATGCTACTGCTTACTTTTACTACTATATGAACTTGCTGCATGCTACTGCTTACTTTCACTGCTATGTGAACTTACTGTATGTTGCTGCTTATTCTCGCTACTGCATGCTACTATCTACTTTTTGCATGATACTTCTGTTGATACTGCTATTACTGCCATGCTATGTACTGTTGTAGACGCTCTAGGCTGCTGTAGTTACTATGACTGATTACGTACCCGTCTGCTTTTCGTTGTACCGACTTGGAGAACTTATCCTTCCTAGTTCAGATGTTTTTCTGAACTACCTTCCCGCTCGTTTAACCCTAAGGATTAGTAATGTAATCCACCTGTTACTACTGTTCCACCATTCCAGAGATCGAAACATTTCTTCACGCAATCTAGAAGGAGTACCCCTCGAATTACACGCCCACTAAAGTTGATCCTCGGAGGAGGAGATATGTGAGAACTTTCCGGAGTAACCGTACCCCGAGCTCACCCTAATTAGCCACATACAACGTATGAACATCAGAAGGTTGTTCAGTTTTCGCAAGCTGACCTGTATCCCGTACGCTTTCATGACCGTCACTTATCCCTTTCATTCTTCACCACTACTCGACGATCTAACGACACTTCTGGACTTAGGTCCCTAACACTCTTAGGCATTGGAGAAGTCGGGAAGGCATCTCCTTTCACAATGTCATAGTGTCTTCCACTGATGCTCAGCCATACCCAAAGACTTGGGAGTCACCTCAAGACATATCGCAGTACTACTTGCTACACGTACAACTCGACGCGAGACCCAGATTGAATTTCTAGAAAGGAACCAAATGACATTACTTGAACCCGAACATTTTGAATAAATTTTGAGACATTTAGGCATTGACGCATGACCTATAGAATCTATGCACCCACACCGAGAAACCGTGAGATTAATTATGTTGATTTTGTTTTGATATAGCATAGATAAAGCACCGTTAGATGAAATTGAGTAGAACTGGAAGTGATCACGTTACATTGACCATATGTAATGATATTGGAAAGAACGTACGATTTAGTACAATATAATGACGCCAGGCCAGCGTGATTATATTGAGGTAAATCATGCAGAAGTTTCAATGTTACTACATGAGGAATATGAGGTGATCCAGGAAAAATTTTGGTAGGGATCACTTGAGTATACGCATTGTGGTCTGTTAGAGGTAGGAAAAGAATAACCACGTAGCCCAGATACTATACAAGAAGGGCCTTGATTGCAGAATTGATAACCCAAAAATTTGTTATAGATATAGACACCCTGGACACTTAAGGAAAAAGTTCTCGAATAGGAAAAACTTTGGACTTAATTGCAGTAGAGCAATCGTTATCTCAGCTATGGAGACTCGCATGGATCCTGATTTTAGTTAGGGTACGTTTCGTCACAACGTTTTATTGTCTCATAGTTGTTTAATACTAGAGCGTTAGAAACCTTATATCTAAGAACCTTAGTGTTATGACTAACAAGCCATTAACAACCATGATAATTAAGTATTCTATAAGACAAGCTAATGGTAAGCTGATAGAGATAGAGGAATAATTTAAGGTAGTACCTTAACATTAACAGGTGGGTCATTTGGCGATGACCTAATGTCAGCAAAACTTGGAAGTTTTAAATTAGTAGTTGGAAAGTATTAGTTAGCTACGCACAAACAGATGTTATTTGAGAAGTTTGATAGAATTTTCCACGGTAGTATAATAAGAATTAGTTGGAATAAACCTTAAGATTAACCTAACACCCATCAAGTTAGGAAACTTGATGTAAAAGTTGGAATGGACTTTAGGATTAACCTAATACTCATCAAGTTAGGAAACTTGATGTAAAAGTTGGAATGGACTTTAGGATTAACCTAATACTCATAATCATTCAATGTCGTCATATGTATTTTTACTACAAAATACAGTATTGTGAGTTTCATTACTCCCTTTTTAAATACTTTTGCAATATATATTTTTGGGACTGAGAATACATGCGATTTTATAAATGTTTTACGAAATAGACACAAGTAATCGAAACTACATTATATGGTTGAATGATCGAAGCCGAATATGCCCCTTTTGCTTGGTAGCCTAAGAATTAGTAAACCGATCTACTAATTGACGCGGATCCTAAAGATAGATCTATTGGGCCTAACAAACCCCATCCAAAGTATCGGATGCTTTAGTACTTCGATGTTGTTTTTATCATGTCCGATGGATGTCCCGGAATGATAGGGGATATTCTTATATGCATCTTGTTAATGTCGGTTACCAGGTGTTCAATCCATATGAATGATTTTGTCTCTATGCATGGGACGTATATTTATGAGAAATGGAAATGAAATTCTTGTGGTCTATTAAAATTGTAGCGACCCCGACAAATCGTCAAGTGACGGCGTCGACTACGTAGGTCCCATTACCTGGTCATAAGTCTTTAAAACAGACGTTTGACCCAAAATATGTCGCATCCATTCAAGTGTAAAGATTATTTCAAAGTTTACAAAGATAATTGACCACAAGTTAAGTTACAACGTTAAGTACAAATGAAAACTATGCGACCCAGTTTAAATAAGTTCAAAAGATGCTCCAAAATGCATGTATACTCGACATCCAAGCAAGTATCAAAAGAGTGCGGAAGCATGTATCACTAAGCATTCAAAACCTGAGAAAACATAGAAGAATCTGTCAACGAAAACGTTGGTGAAATCATAGGTTTAGTAAGTATTAAACGTTGTTTTTGAACCATAAGATTTTGTATTTCCATAACGTAGATTATCCAAATCATTTGCATTCCAAAAGTGTTGTTATACGCGAGCACTCAATTATTAAAACTTAACCAACGTTACCCCATCACACAGTGCTAGAACCCACACTAAAACACAAAAATATATTTCATCCGCATAACGGTAGCGAACCGTCCGAATGAGGGTTTGTTAAACCCGTATGGCCACACAATATAAGTTCTCGCTTACACCCTGCAAGTGTAACTAATGATAATCGAATTGAGGCATTTTTGGTTCTAACTCGCACGTGGAATGTTTGTTTTCACACTTGTGTTCAAAACATAAAAGTAAGTAGTACAAGATGTAACAAAGTATATGTTTTCTCAGCCCACGATTTAAAAGTATAAAAGTTGTTGAAAAGGTGGGACTATGATCTCACCTTGAGCGCGAGAGTTAATAAAGTACTTCAACAAGTAAACGCGTGCAAAGACAAAGCTAGTCTTGACCTAAACATATAGGTTATATCAATATCGGTAAGCACAAACGGTCAAAGATGTTCAATTAGTCCTATGGCTCGTTACAACTCGATTATATTAACATGTGAATCAACTAGTCAAGTTTCACGCAAGTTACAAGTAAATAATCATGTTAGAAAGGTTGCATAAGTATTTGGTTAAGTTTGACAAAAAGTCAAACTTGGTCGGGTCAAAGTCAACGGAAAAGTCAACGGGGTCGGGTTGGGTATCCGACAATTTTTCTAAGTTATATAATCATATATGAGCATGTTGGCCAAGTTTCATGTTAATCGGAGGTCCGTAGCATAGCAAACATTTTACATCAAAAGATCAAAGCAAACAGCCCATTTTAGTGTATCAGGACGGTGTCCCAAAAATCAGGACGGGGTCCTGATATGAAGAGTGGGACGGCGTCCCAATTGTCAGGACGGCGTCCCAATATGAAGGGTGGGACGGCGTCTAGGTGGTTGGGACGGCGTCCCAAAAGGCTTACAGGTCCTGTTTGCAGAAAACACAAGGCACGAGCCAAACTTCAATCAATCCTAGTTTATGATCCGCAAACAATCAAGACATGTATTTTATATCACCGGAAAGCTCTTTCGACAAGGAACACAACTAGATACATTTCCTAAATCAAATTTATCATTTTAGACAACAAAAATCTCGTCGAAAGTTCGTTAAACGTTCCAAAACAAGGTTTCAAGTTCATCAACTGCAATTCAAGTTTCGGGAATCCAATTTATACATATGATATGCCGTTTTGAAGGTAATGAAACATGTAATACAACTAAACACTTACTAACAACATTTCATGGCATTCAAATCATCAAAAGTTCATTTAAAGTCTATCAAACTCTAACGAAAATTCACAAAAATCAATAGTCAAGAGTTTGATGTTTCCTTAATCAACCTATACATCAAAACGAAGCTAAAGATACTAGTAACACTTTTAAAACATGCACTTTAATAATCTAACAACATTTGATCATCCAAAATCAAGGATTTAGCAAGCAATTTTCATAATGAACTAGTTACTCCCAAAAACAACAAATCGAGCATACAAATTACATACACGACATCACAATGAGCCATAGACACCAATTAACATACTTTTAAGTCAAGAACACGAATTTAAAGAAATCTAGTGTTTAAGAAATGTTACCCAAAATCAAAGTGGTTAGCATCAAATCGAAGAGGATGATGAGAGGATCAAGAATATGTAGTTTGTTTGGATTGAAGCTCGCTTGAACGGATTTGGATGATGATTTAAGGTTTGAATGTTGAGAGAGTTTGAAAGTATCAAAAAGGAAGAAGGAGGTGAAATGAATGGATGGAGGAGAAGGGTTGACTAGTTGACCTAGTCACTAGTTTGACCCTTTGGCGACTTTAGTCCTTCGAGTTCAAATCGGGTGCGGGATATAACCAAACGATTTATTTTAAGTTACACGGGAGTACGGGAGATATTGAAATCCGATAACGAGAATATTTAAAACGTTACATAACAAAGGATACGAATCTAGATACGAAGGGTATTATTTAAAAAGAAAAAGACGGGCGTTAAAATAATTTATCGGAAAAATGCGGGATGTTACATTATCCACACCTCAAAAGAAATTTCGTCCCGAAATTTAGTTGGAAGTAGTAGTCGATATCTCTTACTCGAGACTTTACGTTGTCAATGTTATGAATAAGTGAAGGCACGTCCTTGAGTGTTCTCATGAATTTGGATAGTTAGGGTATTTCGTTGTATTAAGGTTCGGTTTTTACGATACCTGGTTTCAACTGGTTTTCCTATGAAGAGAAGTTTGTCATCGATAGTTGATGTATCTAGCAGGATTGCACGTTCCTGTTCCGCAGGACACGTTTCTAAGTTTGTTACATGGTACACAGGGTAAGCGGAAACTTAATTGAGTCAGAAGTTCCAAACGGTAGGAAGCGGTTCCAATACGCCCCAAGGTTTCAAAAGGGTTAACGTGTCGCGAGATTAACTTTCCCTGATTCCCGAAACGGATTACACCTTTCCAAGGTGCGGGTTCTCAATATTACACTGTTACAGGGATTTTGTGAGGTTTTCATCTAAGTTTGGTATAACTCTTTTGGTGACTATGGGTTGTCTCGAGCCCTTCTCGGACTTGAATGATCTCAATTGTTGTTTCTTGATTGAGTTCAGATTCTGTGTTTTGTTTGCCACATGCGTTGGTTAAATGAACAGGGGTACGACATTAGCGGTCATATAGGGTTTCGGAAAGTGCGGGTGAACACACGAGTGGTAACTACTGTTGTACGAGTGATCTACTAAAGGTGACAATACGAGTTTGTGACATGTCTTTCCAAGACGTAAATCGTTCGTTTGCTCGGTTCATCGGTTTGTGGGTGGTACGTGGTACTCATGTCTAAGCGGGTCTCCAGGGTTTCTTGTAAAACTAGAAGTGAAACGAGTATTTCGATACGGGATAATCGACAAGGATACACCGTGTTGGAATAGAATCTCTTAAGATATGTTTGAACAAGTTAGTTAGGGTTCAAAAAAAAATTGTTCGTTAGGACTATTCACCCTCGTGGCGAATACTAATGTAATGTGAGGAGTTTCTCTATCCATGGAGAAATGTTACAAGGAGTTTCCTTAAACGGAAATGCGAGCGATAAAGATAGGAGTGAAATGAGGACTGAGAATAGGATGAGCTTACATCTCGAGGTTGCCATAACGTGCCTCTAGTTGTCGAAAATTGAAGTCTGGAAGAGAAACAAGATAGTACACGTAATTGTATAGTTCGGGGTTGAATAATAGTTGGCCGATTATCAGAAACACAAGGACGTTAAGTCAAAGAAGAGTGAAGTATCGTTGGATTGTGTGTTATCTTAAATTCCAGTAATATCAGACAGTAACGGTGAAATAACAGAGGTATGTGTGTGGTACGTGATGACGAGAAAGTTGATCGGATCTACAGTTTAGTATTCGAATTCTTCGTGCAAAATAACGAATTTTAGTTACGTTAATTTTGAGTCGAGAGAGTATGCCTTTCGGCGTTCATGTAGAAATATTTCCATGTTTGAGTTCCATCTGTTGCTATACGATTTTAACTAGAAATGTTGGTGTGAAGAATCACGCTCAAGGTTCGAACACGGAGAGGTTTAAAGTTTTCCCTTAGTGAGTTAACGAGTTTAAAAGTCGGGTAACACGAGAAAAGTCAGAAATGAATCTTCGGTGATAACAGGCGAGATCTAAGATTTTACGAATACAAGTCTGAGTTGAGAGAGTTTCATGATTACGTGTGGCTTGATTTCGAGATTGATTGTAATGCCTTGACCATTAACATCATGGTCTAGAAAATTTAACTTCGTTTAACAGAAATTCTCACTCGGAGAATTTGGTATAGAGTTGCTCTTTTCTCAAAGTTCGAGCGTAAGATGATGATGTTGTTCGTTTGCCTTCTTTACTTGAATAAGTTAAGATGTCATCTATAAATATGATAACAGATTTGTCTAGATAAGTTGCATACGTGGTTTAGGAGGTTCATGAATACGGACGGAGTCCTAAATAAATCAAACGGTACTAAGAGGGATTTACAACTAACGTTGCGAGCTCGGAAAATGGCTTAGGAGACATCGTCTCCCTTAACCCCCAATTGATGATAACCAGAACGGAGGTCGATTTGGAATACACGGGATCCACGCAAATAATCATGAGGTAATGGATATGAGGAAGAGAGTATTGGTTTCCAACTGAAAGTTACTTAGTTCACAATAATCTATACATAAATGTAGGGCAACAATTTCTCCTTAATGAATAGGTTTTGAGTTCCTTAGTTCTATAGGTGTCGAGTCCCATTTCTTAACGCATATCCTCCGATAAAATTTATAGGCACACAATATTTTCCATCGGTCACTTAAATCGTCTAAGTAGTATCTGGGGGAAAGAGGTGGAATATAAAGAGCACGAGTCAAATCCTTGGTTATAAAACGTCTAACGGTACTCGAATCGAATAAGTATGAAATATACGGTTTGTTGTGAAGAAACGTACCCGTGACTAGTCCATCATCGTCTCGGGCATCCTAGGTGTCGATGTTGTAAGTTCAACGGCGCGCGTTGGTTTTTGCTTTATTCTTTGGGCATTCATTCCTAAAATGACCCGATTGGCCACATTTGTAGCAAATACTCGGCTTTGGTGCGTCGGGCCCCTTTTGAGTGACGGGGGCGGTACTTCCACAATACTTGGCAATATGACCACTACCTTGGCACCGATGGCAAATTAGCTTGCCACATTCACCAAAATGATGCTTGTGGCATTTGTTGCAAAAAGGTCGTGTCTCGGCATAACTTTTCTTGCCGACGGGGGTGAGAGGTTCCTTGGCAAAGTTGTTGTTGTAGTTGCTCGATTGGGGGGCTTCCCATTTTATTTTGTTGTCACCCGACTCATCCTCGGCTTTAGGTGCCGGCACTTCAATCTCGTCTACCGTTTCGATCAATTGACGGGCCATATTCAGGGCCTCTTGGTGATTACTGGGTTTGGATGACATTACTCCTTGTTTGATGCTCTTGGGAAGACCATCCATGTAAAGTTCAACCCTTAGAGGTTCGGGGGTCACGAGGTTTGGGCACATCAAGGATAGCTCAGAAAATCGTTGATTATATGCCTTTAGGTCATTCCCGACCGCTTTTAAAGTTCTTAGTTCGTGTTCGAGCTTACGGGTCTCTTCGCGCGGGAAGTATTCGGTGATCATCTTTTTCTTTAAGTCGGCCCATGAGAGAGTGTGAGCTTCATCGATACCCACCGACAGCACATACGTATTCCACCATGTGAAGGCGATACCGGCGAAAGTGTGGGTGGAATATTTGACTTTGTCTTGGTCCCGACAACCGCTTATGCTAAAAACGGCTTCTGTTTGCTCAAACCATCGGGTGAGCACAACCGGTCCTCCGGTCCCATCGAAGGTGTGAGGTTTGCACCCCATGAAAGTTTTGTAGGAGCAACCCTCGTTTGAATTACCGACTCCATGGTTGTTGTGGTTGTGGTTGTTATTGATGTCGGAGGAGATACTAGCCATAGCCGCACCTATGGCGGTGGCTATCATGCGTTGAAAAGCTTGTTCGGAAGTTTCATTACGTGGCCCGCGACGGGGAGGCATTGTTCCTTCAAGACACAAGAATATCGTTGATTAGTATTCTCAATAATACTAATCATGATAGGGAATGATGATGTAGAGAAAATTTTCCTTGACTCGCCTTAAATTCTTTATGTCATAATGTCAGAATGTCCATATGAATCACCGTAATATAATCCCGGAAATTATATTACCCTGATTCTCATGTGCATTTAACATTACCTCATAAACTCAAGGTGGCGCGTCAACAAAATTTATCAACGTAAGATCAAGATCGAATACGAGTTAGATATGATAGAAGAGTTCGAGTATAGATGCACAAATAGTCAAGTAATTCCTACTTCAGTCTATATGCCAGTTGTAGTCTAGATTCACCTATGTACCCTATGACTCGGGGTGGACACAAATGAACTCTAAATCCCTACAACCAAGGCTCTGATACCACTTGTAGCGACCCCGACAAATCGTCAAGTGACGGCGTCGACTACGTAGGTCCCATTACCTGGTCATAAGTCTTTAAAACAGACGTTTGACCCAAAATATGTCGCATCCATTCAAGTGTAAAGATTATTTCAAAGTTTACAAAGATAATTGACCACAAGTTAAGTTACAACGTTAAGTACAAATGAAAACTATGCGACCCAGTTTAAATAAGTTCAAAAGATGCTCCAAAATGCATGTATACTCGACATCCAAGCAAGTATCAAAAGAGTGCGGAAGCATGTATCACTAAGCATTCAAAACCTGAGAAAACATAGAAGAATCTGTCAACGAAAACGTTGGTGAAATCATAGGTTTAGTAAGTATTAAACGTTGTTTTTGAACCACAAGATTTTGTATTTCCATAACGTAGATTATCCAAATCATTTGCATTCCAAAAGTGTTGTTATACGCGAGCACTCAATTATCAAAACTTAACCAACGTTACCCCATCACACAGTGCTAGAACCCACACTAAAACACAAAAATATATTTCATCCGCATAACGGTAGCGAACCGTCCGAATGAGGGTTTGTTAAACCCGTATGGCCACACAATATAAGTTCTCGCTTACACCCTGCAAGTGTAACTAATGATAATCGAATTGAGGCATTTTTGGTTCTAACTCGCACGTGGAATGTTTGTTTTCACACTTGTGTTCAAAACATAAAAGTAAGTAGTACAAGATGTAACAAAGTATATGTTTTCTCAGCCCACGATTTAAAAGAATAAAAGTTGTTGAAAAGGTGGGACTATGATCTCACCTTGAGCGCAAGAGTTAATAAAGTACTTCAACAAGTAAACGCGTGCAAAGACAAAGCTAGTCTTGACCTAAACATATAGGTTATATCAATATCGGTAAGCACAAACGGTCAAAGATGTTCAATTAGTCCTATGGCTCGTTACGACTCGATTATATTAACATGTGAATCAACTAGTCAAGTTTCATGCAAGTTACAAGTAAATAATCATGTTAGAAAGGTTGCATAAGTATTTGGTTAAGTTTGACAAAAAGTCAAACTTGGTCGGGTCAAAGTCAACGGAAAAGTCAACGGGGTCGGGTTGGGTATCCGACAATTTTTCTAAGTTATATAATCATATATGAGCATGTTGGCCAAGTTTCATGTTAATCGGAGGTCCGTAGCATAGCAAACATTTTACGTCAAAAGTTCAAAGCAAACAGCCCATTTTAGTGTATCAGGACGGTGTCCCAAAAATCAGGACGGGGTCCTGATATGAAGAGTGGGACGGCGTCCCAATTGTCAGGACGGCGTCCCAATATGAAGGGTGGGACGGCGTCTAGGTGGTTGGGACGGCGTCCCAAAAGGCTTACAGGTCCTGTTTGCAGAAAACACAAGGCACGAGCCAAACTTCAATCAATCCTAGTTTATGATCCGCAAACAATCAAGACATGTATTTTATATCACCGGAAAGCTCTTTCGACAAGGAACACAACTAGATACATTTCCTAAATCAAATTTATCATTTTAGACAATAAAAATCTCGTCGAAAGTTCGTTAAACGTTCCAAAACAAGGTTTCAAGTTCATCAATTGCAATTCAAGTTTCGGGAATCCAATTTATACATATGATATGCCGTTTTGAAGGTAATGAAACATGTAATACAACTAAACACTTACTAACAACATTTCATGGCATTCAAATCATCAAAAGTTCATTTAAAGTCTATCAAACTCTAACGAAAATTCACAAAAATCAATAGTCAAGAGTTTGATGTTTCCTTAATCAACCTATACATCAAAACGAAGCTAAAGATACTAGTAACACTTTTAAAACATGCACTTTAACAATCTAACAACATTTGATCATCCAAAATCAAGGATTTAGCAAGCAATTTTCATAATGAACTAGTTACTCCCAAAAACAACAAATCGAGCATACAAATTACATACACGACATCACAATGAGCCATAGACACCAATTAACATACTTTTAATTCAAGAACACGAATTTAAAGAAATCTAGTGTTTAAGAAATGTTACCCAAAATCGAAGTGGTTAGCATCAAATCGAAGAGGATGATGAGAGGATCAAGAATATGTAGTTTGTTTGGATTGAAGCTCGCTTGAACGGATTTGGATGATGATTTAAGGTTTGAATGTTGAGAGAGTTTGAAAGTATCAAAAAGGAAGAAGGAGGTGAAATGAATGGATGGAGGAGAAGGGTTGACTAGTTGACCTAGTCACTAGTTTGACCCTTTGGCGACTTTAGTCCTTCGAGTTCAAATCGGGTGCGGGATATAACCAAACGATTTATTTAAAGTTACACGGGAGTACGGGAGATATTGAAATCCGATTACGAGAATATTTAAAACATTACATAACAAAGGATACGAATCTAGATACGAAGGGTATTATTTAAAAAGAAAAAGACGGGCGTTAAAATAATTTAACGGAAAAATGCGGGATGTTACAAAAATGATGGAAATGAATGATTATGATAAACTAATGAACTCACCAACCTTTTGGTTGACACTTTAAAGCATGTTTATTCTCAGGTACGAAAAAAATCTTCCACTGTGCATTTGCTCAATTTAAAGATATTACCTTGGAGTCATTCATGGCATATAGAAGTCAGTACCTCGCAATGGAACCAAATGTTGGAGATTTCATCCAGGTGGATTAGGACGGGTCTCTACAGGTGGTATCAGAGCGGTGGTCTTAGCGAACCAGGTCTTGCATTAGTGTGTCTAACTGATAGTTGTTTAGATGCATTAGTGGTCTGGACTTCGACCGTGTCTGCATGTCAAAAGTTTTGCTTATCATTTCGTGTCAAAAATTATTTGCTTATCATCCTTAAAGTCTAGACACGTCTTACTGCCTCTATTGCATAGACAGTGTATAGATAAATTCATATCTTAGCGTATCTGTTATTGTTACCTTTGTCTGACAGCTTCCGTAGATTCCTCTGTAACTTATGGGATTTTAGTATTATATATGCATATGTAAATTATGTATTGCAGGGTACTAATCTACATCCTATAATCTATTTCTTATCAAAAATCCTTCATCTGATCGTACGAGATGAATCCCTCAATCAGTTCGAGTCCCTCAGATTCCGATAGCTATTCCGATAGTTATTCCGACACCGACATGGATATCCACCTAAGCTCCGAAAGCAGTGTAAACGAAATGGATCAATCAACTAGTCATCTTCAATTCTGGATGAATTGGGGATAGGTTCGTAGTCGACTTAACCGATGGAGACGAGAAGAAGGCGATCCTTTCCACCCACCAACCTGCACTCTTGGCAAAGAACCTGAAGCACTTACCTGCGAACCTATTCGAAACACCATTCTCATATTCATTTCCAGATATCTCGCCATGATCATATACTATCTAAAATTCAAAACCTTATTTAACCGTTTGTTCCAACCGCCAATTATCCCGGAGTAATCGAAGAAGTCAATGAGCTTCGCGCCTAAGTAATGATTTTGGAGAATATGGTGCAAAATTTACCAGCTTCAGCAACATCACCGGCACCAACAGTACCATCAGTAACAGCACCAGTACCATCAACAATCCATGCCTCAACATCTCATTCTGTACCTCGAGTATAATCATCGTTCTACATAAATTATCTTCGTTCTTCATGGTGATTATGTAATCTCTAATGTTTTAGAGATTATGTATTCTAGTTCTGACGGTAAACCAAATGAGTTTAATACTATATTAACTCATTAAATCCATGATTACATCTGAAGAAAATATATATGTAAGTATATTTTCACAAAGATTGTAATTAAAAAAAAAAATTCTTTCGTACAAACTGTTAATGGTGAAAATAATTTAACGGGTAGGTAATACCCGAGGAATATTTAGATTTCACATTAATAAGTTACACTGTACATTCTTTGAATCTGATTCAACGATCTTTTACTATCCTACTTACATCCACAGATATACGAATCCGTTCACCACAGAATAACCAATTTCATTCAATTTTATATTTGGATTTTGACCTATCAGAATCCGACAAGTGGCATAATGAAGAAAACATTGGACAAAATAAAATTTGTTAGAAACAAACAAATTAACTATGAGGAAAATTTTGTTAAGAATCCACGCTAACTGTTCCTAGCTAACTGATTACATTTTATTTATCGCAATTTTAATTCTCGCAATTTTATTTATCATCATTTAATTTCTGTTATTTATTTTACGCACTTTAAATATCGAGACACGTATACAAGGTTTTGACATATCATATCGACGCATCTATATATATTATTTGGAATAACCATAGACACTCTATATGCAGTAATGTTTGAGTTAGCTATACAGGGTTGAGGTTGATTCTATAATAATATATATACTTTGAATTGTGATCGAGTCTGAGACATGTATACAATGGGTCACGATACGTATTAATTAATTCGAATATTATATATGAATTATTGAACTGCTAAATGTTGACTACCAACTGTGGACTGCCAACATTGGACAATTAAAATGAATTAAAATATTGATTATAACATATGAAACTAAACAATTCTTCAAGTTTGCCACTTGATTTCATCTTAAACCTCATTTGTATCTTGACGATTACAATCTGCGTTCAAACCTTTCATGATTCTTGAAAACACCTCAATCGAAAGGATGAACCAACCGTACTTCGTCTACGGAAGAAAGGATTGATGCATATAGTTATGCACCTGAAAACACTCAAAACCTGAGTAAACGTTTAACACGTATCTGTGCTCATTCCTTTAGTATTGTTATTACCGAAAATAACTTTGCAATCTCTTTTCAAATTAGCCTATTTTGTCACAGCTCCATCAAGTCAACTTCGACTTTACAGTCGAACTAGCCTTATTATAACTTTGATATATATGTGTGTGCTCCTTTATTGTTACCGGAGAACCTTTTATATTCCACCATATTACCATCAGTGTTTAATCACCTAAAAACACAATTATCTTGAAACCACTTCGGATTGATAATCGATGATTCAGATATGGTAGCATTAAATGCAGAGGAAACAGCAAAATTGTAGATGGTCTAAACGGCCAAAAGTTTGATAATAAAGAATGGAGTGTTGGAAACGCTCAATAGAAAATTTAGTACCAAAAAGCGGATTATGCGAAACCATGAAGGAGACTCTGAATAAATCACAAGGACTAAACTTGTACATAAGGAATCCTGATGACTCTGTTTCTGATGAAGTCATTAGCGAATACCTTACTCCTTAACTGCTCTAAATCATCGTGAATGAATTTCTTCATCACAATTTGATTCTGAAATTCTAAGATATCATCGTATCTTTCTTTATTAATATCCTCAATATTTCTGAAGATATCTTCATAAATATCCTTGTCCGATATTAATTATCTCTCCGCTCTATCTGTGTTATATCATAAAAGAAACTATTTTAGTTTCTAAATTCTGAAACCTTCAAATTTAAAATATGAATGTTTTTGAAGTAGTGTTGGGAACTGATGCATGAGTTAGTATAATATAATGACACTTGATCAACGTGATTATATTACAGTAAGTCATGCTGAGTTTCTAATGAAACGTGATGACTCACAGACCATAACATCATCATGTGCCATGTTACACGACTCTTACATTCCATCTAATCTATAAAATTATCCAGAACATATTTTCTTGATGGTCCTATCTTTTCTCCTAAATTCTGATAATTTAACCAATCAAGATTGTGCTATTACAATCTCTCTCTTAGAACATTAGTCATGTTCATTCGAAACTTCATACCTCCGAATTCTGGACCATTATTCGCTTGACTTAAATTCGGGAAGAGAAAACAAAATCATAGAGCTTCGAAATATAAGGGAGAATATAAAGCCCGATAACAACCTATAAATTACAAACCGTGAATGTCAATATTTATCGCAACATAAAGAAACGGAAGAACTAAAAACACTATATAACAAAGAGTATATTAGAAGTAAATAGATTCTTCCGGTGGTAGATGAAAGAGAAAATGACAGATATGAAAGTTAGAAATATATCAAGAAGTAGAACCGGATGGAGCATATTGACAAATGATTCAAAGTATGAATTAAAGAAGAAAGAATAGAAGGTGTGAGGTGTAAGGAAACGAAGGGGTGGATTTATAGTAAAATATATGACAAAGCAATCAAAACAGATGATCGCATTTAAAGCGGATCCTAATCTCCTTGATTACCGAAGAATCAAATCTTATATAGATAGATTTTGAAGAATATATTTAAATCCCTGGAACTCAGGAAATCAGCCTTAACAACGTCATAGGTTAAGACAAATCTCTATTATCTCATTTTAGTCTTTTGTGATAACTTCGCTTATACTCTTCGAGTAATCGAATTATCTTTTCCATATTACTCAACAGTAATAAAACTCTATTTATCAACTCATATTCGTCATGAAAACATTTTTATTGTTAACCATGACAACCTCAATCAAATTTCAGGACGAAATTTCTTTAACGAGTAGGTACTGTGACGACCCGGAAATTTTCGACCAAATTTAAACTTAATCTTCATATGAATTCGACACGATAAGCAAAGTCCATATAGTTGAGTTTAAAAATTTTGAATTGATGTCATATATTAATTTACCCTGTGACTATTTCTGACGATTCATGAACCTATAATTGTAAACAGAAATGTATATATAAATAATTATATATATAATTAAATATATTAATAAAATAGTATGTGATTTAAGTTAACTTAAAATAACTACAACTTGTTATTTTGAATATTTAAGAGTATATTAAACATAAGTGATTTCGAACATGATATGCCAACGTTAACAAAGTATTAATGATAGTGCTCCAAATGAACATATATTTCATAGCAATATCCTTCCAATATGTAAAGCTTTTAGTTGCAATTGTTCTATTTTTATGTAATAATCGTTCAAATAAATAAGTGCGAAGACGAAAGACAAAAATGACGATTTGAAGACGCAAATGACCAAAAAGCTCAAATGTACAAGTTACAATCCAAGTGGTTCAATTTATTGATAAGAAACGTCTAAAAATGACAAGAGTACAAGTCGCGAAATGCAAAGTACAAGATATCTACGCGTACGAAAGGACGTTCGAAAAACCGGAACCGGGACCTGAGCCAACTATCAACGCGCGACGTAACGGAGCTAAAATTACAAGTCAACTATGCACAAGAATATAATATAATATTTAAATAATTATATAAATTATTTATATATTATATATTATATTAAATAACGTCGACAAACTAGCAAACAAAAAATATGTGAGCTGGATCTGACGGCCATGCGATCGCATGGGAAATAGGCATAAAACCCATGCGAGTGCATGAGCCCATGCGAGTGCATGAGATTTGCACTAAAATCTCATGCGATCGCATGAGTTACTGTAGCAGGCCACATCCTATAAATTCGCCAGTTTTCTGTGAGTTTGAGGACATCTTTTTCTATTTTCTTTCTCTTATCTCTCAATTTACATTTATATTTATATTTTAATTATAATTTTAATTTAAATTAATAATAATTGGGTTATTGTAAGAAATGTTTTACGGGTTTTAAAGTCGAAATTATGTCCGTGTAAAGCTACGCGATAAATATTCACTGTAAGCTATGTTCTTCCTTTTTAAATTAATGTCTCGTAACTAAGTTATTATTATGCTTATTTGAGCCAAAGTAATCGTGATGTTAGACTAAATATTAAGACGGGGTTATTAGATTTTGTACCATAATTAAGGTTTGGACAAAAGACCGACACTTGTGGACATTGGACTATGACTATTAATAGATGGGGGGGTCTTGTCTAATTGTGTAACAACTCATTGGAGTCTGTTGAACCTATCTTCAAATTAATTAACTTAATAATTAATAATGATTATGGTTGTCCTATTTAGTGACATTCATACGGAATCTATTATAAGCATTTAATTAATTATTCGGGTTGGGTAATTGATTATTTAAACTGATCAAATGGGTAAATTAATATTCATATCTAATCAAAACAAGGGTGGATTACATACAGTGACAACTGGTGTAATTGTTGACAGAAGTGATAACTGCGTCACAGTTTAAATCCTTAATTAGTTGGACTATTTGACTTCGGGTATAAGGATAATTTAACGAGGACACTCGCAATTTATATTTATGACCGATGGACTATTATGGACAAAAACCAGATAGACGTATCAAATAAACCAGGACAAAGGACAATTAACCCAGGAGTAATAAATTAAAATCAAAACGTCAAACATCATGATTACGGAAGTTTAAATAAGCATAATAATTTTATTTCATATTTCATCTTACTTTTATTTTCTGTCATTTCATTTAACGCACTTTTAATTATAGCAACTTTAAATATTGTTATTTATTTTACGCACTTTAATTATTGTCATTTATCTTTACGCTTTATTTAAAATCGACAAACCGGTCATTAAACGGTAAAAACTCCCTTTTATAATAATATTACTATATATAATTATATATATTTTATATAAATATAGTTGTTAAAAATATAGCGTTAAACTCAGCTAGCTCCCTGTGGAACGAACCGGACTTACTAAAAACTACACTACTCTACGATTAGGTACATTGCCTATAAGTGTTGTAGCAAGGTTTAAGTATATCCCATCTATATAAATAAATAAAACTTGTGTAAATTGTATCGTATTTTGTAATAAAAATAATAGTATTTCGTATACACCGCTGCACACATCAAGTTTTTGGCGCCGCTGCCGGGGACTCGGTGAAAAACGTTATATTTCATTAAAAATAGATTGTTGTAAAAATATATTATTTCTTATTTCGTAAAAATATTTTGTATAAGTGTTAAAAAAATTAAAAAGAAAAAAAATATAAATATTTTTAAGATTTTATTTAAAATATATAAAATTAAAAAGTATTTTTATTTTATTTTTAGTTTTTAATTATAAGTTTGTTTTTATTATTTTCTAAAAAATAAAAATCAAATAAATATATAAATTATATTTGGGCCGAAGCCTGTTAAAAGACCGGATGGATTCAAGAATTCTTGGGCCATGCGATCGCATGACCCAGTAGACTAAAATTCATGCAGTCGCATGGATGACTGGTCTGACACACATCCGAGGTAATTAATACGGAGTAGGGTTTAGATTTAATTATTATTATTATTTAAGGTTTATTTATTAAACATATTTATATTTCTAGTTTTAATATATAAATTGTTATATTAAGTTTAAATATTATAAATATTATTATTAAATATATAGATTAATACTTTTATATAAATAATATAAAAATAATATTTTTATAAAATTGTATTTTTATAACTTTAGTTTTATTTTATATTTTGTATCTTTTTATTTGTTTAAATTCGTAATTTGTATATTTATCATTCGTAATTAATTTTAAACTTAGTTTTTGCCGTAGTCATTTTTATATTTCTAGATTTTAAGACTTTGCCATAAAATCCCTTAAGTGCTTTTTCTATAGATTAAGATTTAGGCGTTTTAGAATTTTACGACGCCGTTTATATATTTTAGTGCCTAATTAAGTTATTGCCATTTTGCATATAGAATTCCTTTTAAGGCTTAATACTTTTAGGTGCAACTTTTTAGATTTAATTTTTTAGACTTTTAAGTTTCGACGTTTTTCTTTCTTATATTTATTTTTTGACGTTTTTCGACGCACTTTTTCTTTTTCATTTCTACGCTCTAGTTTTTAGGGCATAGATTTTTATTTCAAAATTTCGACGAAAAATTATTTTAAGCGGTTAAATTGATAGACATCCAAAATTTTCTGGTTCGTAGTAATAGTTGGATTTGTTAGTGGCGAGTTGTGGGCTTCCGATTTAAAGGGTCCTGGTTACCTGCTGCATCTATTGGCTATTCGAAACGTGAGCAAAATCAGAAAAGTCTATTAATTTGATAGCTTATATAATTTTTATCTTTTATAACTAATAGGATATTCAGTGAATGCACCGAGCAAAACGTTCACCACATTTCATACGTTCACCACCTGTAACTCGATCAAGACATCTAGCCAATATTATCGCCGTTGATTTTTCTTTAGAATCATCATCTAGTCAAACAAGTACTCCAACTCAAAATTCCGATAATCCATTTTTTGAACCCGACTTCCAAATTGAAAACCTGGAGGATATTCAAGGACAATTCCAAGATCCAGAACCACTAATCATTCCTCCTGAACCACAAACCGTTAAATCAGAATCCTCTAGTGATTCGTATTCAACAATTTCAATTATGGAAGTAACGGAACTTCTAAGTATGGAAGATCGAATGAGAGCCACACGCACGGGCCAAGGACACGCCATTATTAAGCCAGACATTAATGCGCCAGATTATGAAATCAAAGGACAAATCCTACACATGGTAACTAATCAATGCCAATTTAGTGGTGCGCCGAAGGAAGATCCAAACGAACATCTTCATACCTTTAATAGGATCTGTACTTTATTTAAAATAAGAGAAGTTGAGGATGAACAGATCTATCTCATGTTATTTCAATGGACTTTAAAGGGAGAAGCCAAAGATTGGTTAGAATCATTACCTGAAGGGGCGATTGATACATGGGATGTTTTAGTTGAAAAATTTCTTAAACAATTCTTTCCGGCATCTAAAGCCGTGAGACTTCAAGGAGAAATTGTTACATTCACGCAGAAGCCAAATGAAACTCTATATGAGGCGTGGACAAGATTTGGAAAGTTGTTGAGAGGATGTCCTCAGCACGGTTTAGACACTTATCAAATAGTACAAATATTCTACCAAGGTATCGACATTGCTACACGAAAAGACATCGATATAGCAGTTGGTGGTTCCATTATGAAGAAAACCGCTACCGAAGCTCACAAGATTATTGATAACACTGCCTCCCACTCACATGAGTGGCATCAAGAAAAAGATATCTTTCGTTCATCTAAAGCGGCTAGAGCCGATTCTAGCCATGACTTTGATTCCGTTTTCGCAAAATAGATGCTTTCGAGAGACGAATGGAAAAGATGAATAAAGATATTCACGCAATACGAATCAGTTGTGAGCAATGCGGTGGACCACACTTAACGAAAGATTGTCACATCGAGCAAATGATGGAACAACGTGAGAATGTTTTGTACATGAACCAAAGGTCGGGAAATAATAATCAAAATAATTATCAACCGCCAAGGCCAAACTTCAATCGAAATCAAAAAATTCTTTACAATCAAAATGGACCTAACAATAACTCGTACAACCAACAAGGTCTGAATAACCAACCAACTCAAAATAACACTTTCAATCAACAAAGACCTGGCTTGTATAAACCACCACAACAAACCGAAGAGAAAAAGCCAAATCTGGAAGAAATGATGACAAAGTTAATGGAATCTCAAACACAATTTATTACATCTCAAACCCAAACGAATGAGAGGTTTGATCAGTCATTAAGAACTCAACAAGCTTCCATTTTGAATCTAGAAAAACACGTAGGTACTCTTGCTAGCTTGATGAGTGAGAGGGAATAAGAAAAGCTACCGAGTAATACTGAAGTAAATTCTCGTAATGAGAATGTTAATATGGTGTCAACAAATTCTGAAAAACCAGCATCAGAAGATGGGAAGGTTTTTAATGTGAGTAACAATGAAGAAGTTACGACACCACCACCACTCGAGTATGTAAAGCCAGTGGTGGCACCATACAGACCACCCATCCCGTTTCCAAGAAAAGGAGTTGAGTATGAGCAAGTAATAGGTAATAAAGTTTGTGATACCTCTGTAAAAAGAAGAAGAATAAGAAAGTACAAGAAACAAAAACCGTAAAGATAAACCTGGTGAAGACAGTTCCACCAAAACCTCCACCCAGGTTGGGTGATCCGGGTGAATTTATTGTTCCTTGTCTACTTATTGATTGTGTCATGTATGATGCACTAGCAGATTTAGGTGCGAGTGTGAGTGTAATGCCTTTTTCATTATATAAGAGATTAGGAGTAGGTAAGTTAAGTCCAACGAAAATGAGTGTTCGACTCTTTGATCAAACCATTAAGCACCTAGTTGGAATTGCTGATGACCTACCCGTTCAAGTGGGTAATTTAACCTTTCTAGTCGAATTCATTGTCATTGACATAGAAGAGGACCCAAACATTTCTCTAATTTTAGGTCGACCATTCTTAGCGTCCACCGGGGCGTTATTTGATGTAAGAGATGGTAGAATGACACTTAGTAATGATGAAAAATCGATCACCTTTGTGAGTCAAAAGTCTAAATCTCCACCAACCAAAACCGTTGAACCAACAAAAACGATTGGTAAGAACCATATTGTTTTACCAACTCCAACGGTAGTGCTTAACAATAATAAAACGCCTAAGTGTGGGGAAGATGAAGTAACACCTAATGATGACTTGATAACAAAGAACCCCGTTGTTGATACGAAATTAAATGACCCCATTATTAATAGCTCAATGAAGAAACTTATTAAACGGATTCGCGATGCTAGAACCAAGGGGAACTTTAAGTTATGTAACCGGTTAGTATCCAATCTATCGCCTAAAAAAATGCGAAACTAGTTGAATTTGTGGATGTTACACAGGAATCAGACCAATGGCTTAAAGCAAAAGTCACAGATATGCAAGTTGATTATGGTCCAAAAGAAATTGACGATGAAGTTAATCACAATTTCGACACCACAGCTACCTAAGTGTGGGGAGATTCAAATGTTCTAAAGAGAAAATGCTGTCTAGAGTTAGTTATTCTGTTCTCGTGTAGTTTCGAGAATGGAATCCGATTGGTCTTTTCCACTAGCAGACACTAAAGAACTAGTTTTCTCCCCCAATTCTGAATTTTTGTTTTGTAGGTTTTGTTTGAAATTAATATGCTTTTTAAATTTAAGTTTTGTGTGAATTTAAAAACAAAATTTACTTTATTTCATTAAGTTTAAAAAAATGATTTTTAAAATTCATCGTAAGTTGAAGAATAGGTCAAGGAACCGAAATTGCTTTACCCGAGGGCGGGGCGAAAAATTTTGTTATCATTATTTTTAATTTTATTGATCTAAAGTATACCAAAAAAATTAAAAAACCAAAAAAAAAAATCTTTGCTTTTAAAACAATCGCTTTAATGACAAATTTTAAATTTTGTCAAGGGACGGACTAGGTAAACATACCGAAACTACCTAAAGTAAAAGGAAACAAAATTTTTTTAAAAAAAAATTATTCATTTAAATTGTTTTAATAAATAAAGGTTTTATATAAAATATATATATATATATATATATATATATATATATATAATAAAAATATTATGTATGTTTGTAATTTATCTTATGTACAACACTTTCAAAGACTGACATTAAGTTCAGCAAAAGCTACTAATTTTGACGACAAGACGCCAAATTTCAAATGTGATATAAAATAATATGTTGCAAACTCGGTATTTTTAATCACTTTTCTACACTAATCACCCTCATGAATTTATAATTATAGTCTGATTTCATGCAAATGAGGGCATTGCATGATCTCAAGTGTGGGGAAGGGTTATAAATTCTCTCGGGTTTACACATAGTTTAATTGCCAAATTTTGTGAAAATTTGAAAAATTTTCAACTAAATGAATTCAAAATCATGTTTATACATATTTATGAACGATAAAACTAGGTGTTAATACCGAAATTATTGTTACCTCGGAGAGAACATAAATGGAGAAACAACCCAAAACGTTAGAATTCATTTAAAATGGAATAGAGGAGAATAAAAAGGCAAAGAAAAAAATAAATAAAAGCTAAGTATGGGAAGAATTTACCAAGTTATTTAAAACACATTTCACATATGTTTGTACAAGATTATTGCAGGTTCTTTTGTTTTGGACGATTTTAATCAGTTTTACCTAATTTACTATAATATATTTGAAAGAAAGATGGATCTACACGATGAATCAATTCCATCATTAAAAGGAAGTAAAGTCTTCCGAAAAAGACACGCGCTTCTTGATTTAGGTCAGGAAGTTGTCGTCCAGACCAGCTGTAGGTTGACGAAAAATCTAGAAAGGTCATCTCGAAAATCAGCAGGAAATCCACGGACCTCAACATCAAACAGGGTCACCATGTGGTCAGACTTATCTTAACCATGAGAGGATCTGTCTCGTAAAATGGGGAAGGCGCCGTACAAATTAGCTTGATAAGACTAATGAATCAGACCCCCAGAAAAGATGATCTCCTAAAAGATTAAAAATCAGCATTTAAGCCTGATATTACTCAATCCTTGAGATTGACCTTAAAGATTGAGAATTACAAACTCATGGAATTCGATGATATCTAAACTCGAGCTTGAATCAAATTAAAACCGATTTATTTTCTAAAAACCTATTTTCAATGCGTTCATTACCATTGAACGTAAAATCCTAGGAATTCACCGGGAATTCATTAGGTCACCTGAACCAAATCGGGTGTCAACCGTAAAAACGGTGGTTGCATAGCATGCTCGAAGACAGGACCTTGTGCCAGACCGAAAAATTATAGGGTGATCTTTACTATTTCTCCTACAAATGATAGTAATTGCATCCGACACGTTGTGGACCATGATTATCTGCATGTCATTAGACATTGCCTTAACAGTTGCTTGTTCAACGTTTTCCTTTACAACCGGACGGTAGTTTACCGAAAGGTAATATACGGAACAAGTATACTGGACGTGTTGCTTTCCTAATACAAGGTTAGCAAGTGGGTGATACAAAACCGAAAGTTTTGAGCTAAAATTTTAAAATCTGAAACCCACAAAAACATTTTACAACACCGGTGAAGGGTTATTCCGAAAAACTTATCTAGGGTAAAAGCTAGAATGAATTTTCAAAAGATCAAATGTTTTCATAAAGATTTAATTTCCTTAAAGGATCTAAATTTTCATAGTCATGTGGGACTGTAAACCACATCGTTACTATCATTGTTTATACCGCTGTATCAAAATCACTGATGTACAAAGTGTGAGAATAAAAAAAGTAATTCGAGTGAAGTGTGATTTTATTTCAAGTTCTGTATTGCTTGAGGACAAGCAACACTTAAGTGTGGGGATATTTGATAGTGCTCCAATGAACATATATTTCATAGCAATATCCTTTCAATATGTAAAGCTTTTAGTTGCAATTGTTCTATTTTTATGTAATAATCGTTTAAATAAATAAGTGCGAAGACGAAAGACAAAAATGACGATTTGAAGACGCAAATGACCAAAAAGTTCAAATGTACAAATTACAATCTAAGTGGTTTAATTTATTGATAAGAAACGTCTAAAAATGACAAGAGTACAAGTCGCGAAACGCAAAGTACAAGATATCTAGGCGTACGAAAGAACGTTCGAAAAACCGGGACCTGAGCCAACTATCAACGCGCGATGCAACGGAGCTAAAATTACAAGTCAACTATGCACAAGAATATAATATAATATTTAAATAATTATATAAATTATTTATATATTATATATTATATTAAATAATGTCGACAAACTAGCAAACAAAAAATATGTGAGCTGGATCTGAAGGCCATGCGATCGCATGGGAAATAGGCATAAAACCCATGCGAGTGCATGAGCCCATGCGAGTGCATGAGATTTGCACTAAAATCTCATGCGATCGCATGAGTTACTGTAGCAGGCCACATCCTATAAATTCGCCAGTTTTCTGTGAGTTTGAGGACATCTTTTTCTATTTTCTTTCTCTTATCTCTCAATTTATATTTATATTTATATTTATATTTTAATTATAATTTTAATTTAAATTAATAATAATTGGGTTATTGTAAGAAATGTTTTACGGGTTTTAAAGTCGAAATTATGTCCGTGTAACGCTACGCGATAAATAATCACTGTAAGCTATGTTCTTCTTTTTTAAATTAATGTCTCGTAACTAAGTTATTATTATGCTTATTTGAGCCAAAGTAATCGTGATGTTATACTAAATATTAAGACGGGGTTATTAGATTTTGTACCATAATTAAGGTTTGGACAAAAGACCGACACTTGTGAACATTGGACTATGACTATTAATAGATGGGGGTATTGTCTAATTGAGTAACAACTCATTGGAGTCTGTCGAACCTATCTTCAAATTAATTAACTTAATAATTAATAATGATTATGGTTGTCCTATTTAGTGACATTCATACGGAATCTATTATAAGCATTTAATTAATTATTCGGGTTGGGTAATTGATTATTTAAAATGATCAAGTGGGTAAATTAATATTCATATCTAATCAAAACAAGGGTGGATTACATACAGTGACAACTGGTGTAATTGTTGACAGAAGTGATAACTGCGTCACAGTTTAAATCCTTAATTAGTTGGACTATTTGACTTCGGGTATAAGGATAATTTGACGAGGACACTCGCAATTTATATTTATGACCGATGGACTATTATGGATAAAAACCATATAGACGTATCAAATAAACCAGGACAAAGGACAATTAATCCAAGAGTAAAAAATTAAAATCAAAACGTCAAACATCATGATTACGGAAGTTTAAATAAGCATAATAATTTTATTTCATATTTCATCGTACTTTTATTTTCCATCATTTCATTTAACGCACTTTTAATTATCGCAACTTTAAATATTGTTATTTATTTTACGCACTTTAATTATTGTCATTTATCTTTACGCTTTATTTAAAATCGACAAACCGGTCATTAAACGGTAAAAACTCCATTTTATAATAATATTACTATATATAATTATATATATTTTATATAAATATAGTTGTTAAAAATATAGCGTTAAACTCAGCTAGCTCCCTGTGGAACGAACCGGACTTACTAAAAACTACACTACTCTACGATTAGGTACACTGCCTATAAGTGTTGTAGCAAGGTTTAAGTATATCCCATCTATATAAATAAATAAATAAAACTTGTGTAAATTGTATCGTATTTCGTAATAAAAATAATAGTATTTCGTATACACAGCTGCACACATCAATTAACTATATAATGTTATACTTTAAGTTTATTTGTTTCGGTATATATAATTAATATAGTTATCTAAGTAATAAAGCTTGTTACTTAAAACATAATTATATATATAGTAGTTTGAAGATATTTAAGAAATTTCTTACTTAATTATTATTATATATATATTAATATATACTATAATGTATAAAAATTTAACCCAATATAAGTTATTATATAATATATATTATACTAGCTAAATTACATAATTAATAATATGTAATACTAACATATTAAGTTATACGTATAGTTGATATGCTAATATTATTAATACTTCATTGTTATTACTGATAATAATATTATCATTAACATTAATATCAGTATTATTAGTATCACTATATATATGGATATAAAATTTGATACATTTAATTTGTTATCATAATTAATACCATTATTATTATAATTAGAAATAAAATTATAATTTTAGTTATTATTATGATTATTATTATTATTATCATTATTAAAAATTAACATTTTTATTTAAAATTATTATTTTCGCTAAAGTTTATTATTTTTATCATTATTCATATTATTATTAGTATTATTTTGATTAATATTATTAATTATTATTTCTATTATTGCTATTAGTATTTTATTTTTATATTATTAATAAAATTATCCATATAATTATTATTAATATATTTATTAGATAATATTATTAATTAAATATAAATAATAAAATCATAAATTGGTACTAGTCTGTTACCAGTCTCGATCAGTTTCCTTTTAATTTGTTTGTATATCTGGTGATGTAGCGTGAGGGTACGAAATAGTATTATTTTTAATACAAAATACTACAAAATATGACACAAATTTTATTAATTTACGGATGGGATATACCTAAACCTTGCTACAACACTATAGGCAGTGTACCTAATCGTAGAGTAGTGTAGTTTTAGTAAGTCCGGTTCGTTCCACAGGGAGCTGGTGAAGTTAACGCTATATTATTAAGTTTATTTGTAAAAATATATATATAAATAAGTAGTAGTATTATTATAAAATGGGGGTTTTACCGTTTAATGACCGGTTTGTCGATTTTAAGCGTAAAAATAAATGACAAAAATTAAAGTGCGTAAAATAAATTGCGATAAATAAAATGACAGAAAATAAAATTGCGAGTAATAAAATGACAGTAAATAAAGATACGATGAGAAATATAATAAAAGAATTATGCTTATTTAAACTTCCGTAATCATGATGTTTGACGTGTTGATTTTAATTTATTACCATGGGTTAATTGTCCTTTGTCCTGGTTTATTTGATACGTCTATCTGGTTTTTGTCCATAATAGTCCATCGGTCATAAATATAAAGTGCGAGTATCCTCGTCAAATTACCCTTATACCCGAAGTCAAATATTCCAACTGATTAAGGATTTAAACTGTGACGCAGTTATCACTTCTGTCAACAATTACACCAGTTATCACTGTATGTAATCCACCCCTGTTTTAATTAGTTTATGAATATTAATTCATCCACTTGATCAGAATGAATAATCAATTACCCAACCCAATTGATTAATTAAATGATTATAACAGATTCCATATGAACGTCACTAAATAGGACAACCATAATCATTATTAATTATTAGGATAATTAATTTGAAGATAGGTTCGACAGACTCCAATGAGTTGTCACTCAATTAGACAATACCCCCCATCTATTAATAGTCAATAATCCAATTTCCACAAGTGTCGGTCTTTTGCCCAAACCTTAATTATGGTCCAAAGTTCAATAACCCAATTTTAGTAATTAGCCCAACATCATGAGTACTTCATTTTAAATAAGCATAATAACGACTTAGCTACGAGACATTAATGTAAAAAGGTTGAACATAACTTACAATGATTAAAAATAGCGTAGCGTTACACGGACAGAATTTCGACTTACACACTCAAACGATCTCTATCATAAATCTTATTATTATCATAATTTAAAATTAAAATTAAGATTATTGTTATATCTGATTACATTAACATTATGATAGAGAATTATAAATATAGATATTGATATTTGATAGATAGAAAAATAAGAAAAAGATAGAAGAAGAAAAAAAAGATCGGAAAAAAAGTTCTTCTCCCTCATTCATCGAACATAGATCATCGCTTTATAGGAAAATTAGAATTTGAAATTTTCATTTACGACCCCTGAACTATGCTCAATTAACAACTTTTTATTATTTAATATTATTCTTATTATGATTTATTTAAATATTATATTTTATTCTTGTGCATAGTTGACTCGTAATTTTTACACCGTTGCGTCGAGCTTTGAGAGTTGGTTCATGTCCTGGTTTCGGATTTTCGAACGTCCTTTCGTATAATTTAATATCTTGTACTTTGCGTTTTGTAACTTGTACTCTTGTCATTTTTAGACGTTTCTCATCAATAAATTGAACCTTTTGAATTGTATCTTGTACATTTGAGCTTTTTGGATGTTTTGGTCTTTCAAATCTTCGTTTTTGTCTTTAAATCTTCATTTTCGAGCGATTTGCGTCTTTCGTCTTCGCACTTATTTATTTAACTATTACAACTAAAAATAAGGAAATTACATTTAAAAACTTTACATATTGGAACGATATTGCTACTAAATATATGTTCATTTGGAACACTATCAAATATCCCCACACTTGAGCGTTGCTTGTCCTCAAGCAATACAGAACTTGAAATAAAAACATACATGAATCACTTTTTTATTCATCACATTTTGTACATCAGTGATTTTGATATAGCGGTATAAACAATGACAGTAATGATGGTTAAAGGTGGGTGTGTCATCCACAGTTGCCTTGGGTTTAGGTCAACGACACTTGCAATCAAATAGCCGATTTACTTTCGGTTTCCAAAGCAAAGTGCACATTTGAAAGGCGGTTTACAGTCCCACATGACTATAAAAATTTAGATCCTTTAGGAAATAGGATCTTTATGAAAACATTTGATCTTTTGAAAATTCAATCTAGCTTTTACCCTAGATAAGTTTTCTGATTTGATCCACCATTGGTGTTGCAAAATATATTTGTGGATCAATATTTTGGCTAAAAACATTTAGGTTCGTGTAATCCACTGCTATCCCGGTATCGGAAAGCACACATCCAGTTTACGTGTTCCGTATATTACCTTTCGGCAAACTACCGTCCGGTTGTAAAGGAAAGCGATGAACAAGAAACTGTTAAGGCAATGTCCCGTGACATGCAGATGATTATGGTCTTATTAACGTGTCGGATGCTAGAACTATCCTTGGTAGGAGCGATAGTAAAGATCATCCTATGATTTTTCGGTCTGGCACAAGGTCCTGTCTCCGACCATGCTATGCAACCACCGTTCTTACGGTTGACACCCGATTTAGTTCAGGTGACCTAATGAATTCCAAGTGAATTTCTTAGGATTTTACGTTCAATGGTAATGAACGCATTGAAAATGGTTTTTCAGAAAACAAATCGGTTTGTATTTTTGATCAAAATATTTTCTCGTTCATGCTCGAGTTTAGATATCATCGAATTCCATGAGTTTGAATTCTCAATCTTTAAGGTCAATCTCTAGGATTGAGTAATATCAGTCTTAAAAGCTGATTTTTAATCTTTAAGGAGATTATCCTTTCTGGGGATCTGATTCATTAGTCTTATCAAGCTAATTTGCACGGTGCCTCCCCATTGTACGAGATAAATCCTTCTCATGGTTAGGATAAATCTGACCACTTGGCGACCCTGTTTGATGCTGAGGTCCGTGGATTTCCTGCTGATTTTAGTGATGACTTTTCTAGGTTTTTCGTCAACCTACAGCTGGTCTGGACGACAACTTCATGACCTAAATCAAGAAGCGCGTTTCTTTTTCGGAAGACTTTACTTCCTTTTAATGATGGAATTGATTCATCGTGTAGATCCATCTTTCTTTCAAAAGTATTATAGTAAATCGGGTAAAACTGATTAGTATCATCCAAAACAAAAGTACCTGCAATAATCTTGTACGAAAATATGTGATAGATAGTTTTTAATTGAATAACTTGGTACATTCTCCCCACACTTAGTTTCTTTCTTTGCCTTTTTATTCTCCTTTATTCCATTTTAAATGAATTCAAGCATTTTAGGTTGTTTCTCAATTTATGTCCTTTCCGATAATTTCGGTATTATCACCTAGTTTTCACCGTTCATAAATATGTATAAACATGATTTTGACTTCATTTAATTGAAAATTTTTCAAATTTTCACAAAATTTGGCAAATAAACTAAGTGTAAACCCGAGAGAATTTATAACCCTTCCCCACACTTGAGATCATACAATGCCCTCATTTGCATGAAATCAGACTATAATTATAAATTCATGAGGGTGATTAGTGTAGAAAAGTGATTAAAAATACCCAGTTTGTAAGCATATTATTTTACATCACATTTGATATTTTGCGCCTTGTCATCAAAATTAGTAGCTTTTTGTTGAACTTAATGACAGTCTTTGAAAGTGCGCTGTTTTACCCTGTTGTGTACATAACATAAAATACAAACATATATACATATATATTTTTGAAGTTTGGTTTATAACCCCACTTTTCAAAAATTTATAAAGTATAATATTTTTGGCATACTTTAAATCAATAAAATTAAAAATAATGATAACAAAATTTGTCGCCCCGCCCTCGGGTAAAGTAATTTCGGCTTAATGACCTAGTCTTCAACTCACGACGAATTTTTAGAAATCATTTTTTTCAACTTAATGAATTAAAGTAAATTTTGTTTTTTAAAATTCACACAAAACTTAAATTTAAAAAAAAACATATTAATTTTATATAAAACCTACAAAATAAAAAAAAATTCAGAATGGAGGGAGGAAACTAGTTCTTTAGTGTCTGCTAGCGGAAAAGACCAATCGGATTCCATTCTCGGAACTACACGAGAACAGAACAACTAACTCTAGATAGCATTTTCTTTTTAGAACATTTGAATCTCCCCACACTTAGGTAGCCGTGGTGTCAAAATTGTGATTAACTTCATCGTTAATTTCTCTTGGTCCATAATCAACTTGCATATCCGTGACTTTTTCTTTAAGCCATTGGTCGGATTCCTGTGTAATATCCACAATTTCAACTAGTTTCTCCTTTTCTTTAGGTGATAGATTGGATACTAACCGGTTACATAACTTAAAGTTCCCCTTGGTTCTAGCATCGCGAATCCGTTTAATAAGTTTCTTCATTGAACTATTAATAACGGGGTCATTTAATTTCGTATCAACAACGGGGTTCTTTATTATCAAGTCATCATTAGGTGTTACTTCATTTTCCCCACACTTAGGCGTTTTATTATTATTAAGCACTACCGTTGGAGTTGGTAAAACCACATGGTTCTTACCAATTGTTTTTACTGGTTCAACGGTTTTGGTTGGTGGAGATTTAGTCTTTTGAATCATAAAGGTGATCGATTTGTCACCACTTTTAAGTGTCATTCTTCCATTTCCTACATCAAATAACGCCTTGGTGGACGCTAAGAATGGTCGACCTAAAATTAGAGGAATGTTTGGGTCCTCTTCTATGTTAATGACAATGAATTCGACTAGAAAGGTTAAATTGCCTACTTGAACGGGTAGGTTGTCAACAATTCCAACTGGGTGTTTAATGGTTTGATCAAAGAGTCGAACACTCATATCCGTTGGACTTAACTTACCTACTCCTAATCTCTTATATAATGAAAGAGGCATAACACTTACACTTGCACCTAAATCTGCTAGTGCATCATACATGACACAATCACTAAGTAGACAAGGAACAATAAATTCACCCGGATCACCTATCCTAGGAGGAGGTTTTGGTGGAACTGTCTTCACCGGGTTTACTTCTACGGCTTTTGTTTCTTGTACTTTCTTATACTTCTTCTTCTTCTTCTTTCCAATGGTATCACCAACTTTATTACCTATTACTTGCTCATACTCAACTCCTTTTCTTGGAAACGGGATGGGTGGTTTGTATGGTGCCACCACTGGCTTTACATACTCGGGTGGTGGTGGTGTTGTAACTTCTTCATTGTTACTCACATCTAAAACCTTCCCATCTTCTGGAGCTGGTTTTTCAGAAATTGTTGACACCATATTAACATTCTCATTCCGAGGATTTACTTTAGTATTACTCGGTAGCTTTCCTTGTTCCCTCTCACTCATCATGCTAGCAAGAGTACCTACGTGTTTTTCAAGATTCAAAATGGAAGCTTGTTGAGTTCTTAATGACTGATCAAACCTCTCGTTCGTTTGGGTTTGAGATGTAATGAATTGTGTTTGAGATTCAATCAGCTTTGCCATCATTTCTTCTAGATTTGGCTTTTTCTCTTCGGGTTGTTGTGGTGTTTTATACAAGCTAGGTCTTTGTTGATTGAAAGTGTTGTTTTGAGTTGGTTGGTTATTCGGACCTTGTTGGTTGTACGAGTTGTTGTTGGGTCCGTTTGGATTGTAAAGAATGTTTTGATTTCGATTGAAGTTTATCCTTGGCGGTTGATAATTATTTTGATAATTACTTCCCGTCCTTTGGTTCATATAGGAAACATTCTCTCGTTGTTCCATCGTTGGTTCAATGTGACAATCTTTCAATAAGTGTGGTCCACCGCATTGCTCACAACTGATTCGTATTGCGTGAATATCTTTATTCATCTTTTCCATTCGTCTTTCGAAAGCATCTATTTTTGCGGAAACGGAATCAAAGTCATGGCTAGAATCGGCTCTAGCCACTTTAGATGACCGAAAGATATCTTTTTCTTGATGCCACTCATGCGAGTGGGAGGCTGTGTTATCAATAATTTTGTAAGCTTCAGTTGCGGTTTTCTTCATAATGGAACCACCAGCTGTTATGTCGATGTCTTTTCGTGTGGCGATGTCTACGCCTTTATAGAAGATTTGTACTATTTGAAAAGTATCTAATCCGTGTTGAGGACATCCTCTCAACATCCTTCCGAATCTTGTCCACGCTTCATATAGAGTTTCATTTGGCTTTTGCGCGAACGTAACAATTTCTCCTTGAAGTCTCACGGCTTTGGATGCCGGAAAGAATCGTTTAAGAAATTTTTCAACTAAAACATCCCATGTGTCAATCGCCCCTTCAGGTAACGATTCTAACCAATCTTTGGCTTCTCCCTTTAAAGTCCAGGGAAACAACATGAGATAGATCTGCTCATCTTCCACTTCTCGGATTTTGAATAGTGTACAAATTCTTTTAAACGTACGAAGGTGTTCGTTAGGATCTTCATTCGGTGCACCACTGAATTGGCATTGGTTAGTTACCATGTGTAGGATTTGTCCTTTAATTTCATAATCTGGAGCATTAACTTCTGGTTTAATAATGGCGTGACCTTGGCCCGTGCGTGTGGCTCTCATTCGATCTTCCATACTTAGAGGTTCCGTTACTTCCATAATTGAATTTGTTGAATACGAATCACTAGAGGATTCTGATTTAATGGTTTGTGGCTCAGGAGGAATAATTAGTGGTTCAGGATCTTGGAATTGTCCTTGAATATGCTCCGGGTTCTTAATTGTGAAGTCGGGTTCAAAAGATGGATTATCGAAAATTTGAGTTGGAGTTCTTGTTCGACTAGATGACGATTCTAAAGAAAAATCAACGGCGACAATATTTGCTAGATGTCTTGATCGAGTTACAGGTGGTGAACGTATGAAAGGTGGTGAACGTCTTGCTCGGTGCATTCACTGAATATCCTATTAGTTTTAAAAAGGAAAGAAAAATTATAATAAGTTATCCAACCAATAGACTTTTCTGATTTTGCCCACGTTTCGAATAGCCAAAAGATGCAGCAGAGGGGCAGGATTCGTTTGGTCTCAATATAATTGAGGACTGTTTGGCTCCAATAACCCGGTCCACGTACAAATCCAACTATTACTACGAACCAGAAAATTTTGATGTCTATCAATTTAACCACTTAAAATAAATTTTCGTAATTTTAAGAAATTTAGAGAAGAAGTAGAAAAAATTCTAAGTCCTAAAAACTAGAATGGCGAGAAATAAGAGAGAAAAAGATTGCGCGTCGAAAAGTGTCGAAAAATAAAAGGTCGAAAAATAGGCGTCGAAAAATAAAAATAAGAAAGTAGTGCGAAATACGGCGTCGTAAAATTCTAAAGCACCTAAAACTTAGTCTAAGGAATAAGCACTTAAGGGATTTTACGGCAAAGCCTAAAAATTCTAGAAGTAAAAATAACTATGGCAAAACTAAACTTAATACTAAAAGTTGCGACTATAGTCTAAAAATCTAAAGGTAATAAAACTAAAAAAAACATTTTTTTTTTATAGACAAAATTTTAAAAATATATATATTTTTTTTTTAATAATTTTTTTTTTTTTTTTTTTTTTTTTTTTTACGTTTTTGTTTTTTTTTTTACGTTTTTTTTTTTTTTTTTTTTTTTTTTTTTTTTTTCGTTTTTTTTTTTTTAAATTTTTTAAAAAAAAACGATTTTTTTTTTTTTTTACAAATTTTTTTTTTTTTTTTTTTTTTTTAAAACGATTTTTTTTTTCTTTTAAAAAAAACGATTTTTTTTTTTTTTTTACACAATTTTTTTTTTTTTTTTTTTTTTAAAAAACGAATTTTTTTTTTTGAAAAAAAAACGATTTTTTTTTTTTTTTTTTTTTAAAAACGATTTTTTTTTTACAAATTAATAATTTTTTTATAATTATAATTTTTTTTTTTAAACTTTTTTTTTTTTTAATTCATTTACTATTCATGAATAGTAAATGAAAATAAATTAATTAATTTACTATTCACATGAAAGCGACATGATAGCAATTATTAATTATAAGTTACATAATATACCCCTGAAGTATTTAATAAATACGACTTTTTTTTTTAAATTTTACGTAAACTTTTATTCTTAAATATTTTTATATTATTATATTCTATTTCAATATTATTATATTATTATATTCTATTTCAATATTATTATATTATTATATTTTATTTCAATATTATTATAATTAAAAATATAGCGTTTTAGCGCTCCCCGGCAGCGGCGCCAAAAACTTGGTGATGTAGCGTGAGGGTACGAAATAGTATTATTTTTAATACAAAATACTACAAAATATGACACAAATTTTATTAATTTACGGATGGGATATACCTAAACCTTGCTACAACACTATAGGCAGTGTACCTAATCGTAGAGTAGTGTAGTTTTTAGTAAGTCCGGTTCGTTCCACAGGGAGCTGGTGAAGTTAACGCTATATTATTAAGTTTATTTGTAAAAATATATATATAAATAAGTAGTAGTATTATTATAAAATGGGGGTTTTACCGTTTAATGACCGGTTTGTCGATTTTAAGCGTAAAAATAAATGACAAAAATTAAAGTGCGTAAAATAAATTGCGATAAATAAAATGACAGAAAATAAAATTGCGAGTAATAAAATGACAGTAAATAAAGATACGATGAGAAATATAATAAAAGAATTATGCTTATTTAAACTTCCGTAATCATGATGTTTGACGTGTTGATTTTAATTTATTACCATGGGTTAATTGTCCTTTGTCCTGGTTTATTTGATACGTCTATCTGGTTTTTGTCCATAATAGTCCATCGGTCATAAATATAAAGTGCGAGTATCCTCGTCAAATTACCCTTATACCCGAAGTCAAATATTCCAACTGATTAAGGATTTAAACTGTGACGCAGTTATCACTTCTGTCAACAATTACACCAGTTATCACTGTATGTAATCCACCCCTGTTTTAATTAGTTTATGAATATTAATTCATCCACTTGATCAGAATGAATAATCAATTACCCAACCCAATTGATTAATTAAATGATTATAACAGATTCCATATGAACGTCACTAAATAGGACAACCATAATCATTATTAATTATTAGGATAATTAATTTGAAGATAGGTTCGACAGACTCCAATGAGTTGTCACTCAATTAGACAATACCCCCCATCTATTAATAGTCAATAATCCAATTTCCACAAGTGTCGGTCTTTTGCCCAAACCTTAATTATGGTCCAAAGTTCAATAACCCAATTTTAGTAATTAGCCCAACATCATGAGTACTTCATTTTAAATAAGCATAATAACGACTTAGCTACGAGACATTAATGTAAAAAGGTTGAACATAACTTACAATGATTAAAAATAGCGTAGCGTTACACGGACAGAATTTCGACTTACACACTCAAACGATCTCTATCATAAATCTTATTATTATCATAATTTAAAATTAAAATTAAGATTATTGTTATATCTGATTACATTAACATTATGATAGAGAATTATAAATATAGATATTGATATTTGATAGATAGAAAAATAAGAAAAAGATAGAAGAAGAAAAAAAAGATCGGAAAAAAAGTTCTTCTCCCTCATTCATCGAACATAGATCATCGCTTTATAGGAAAATTAGAATTTGAAATTTTCATTTACGACCCCTGAACTATGCTCAATTAACAACTTTTTATTATTTAATATTATTCTTATTATGATTTATTTAAATATTATATTTTATTCTTGTGCATAGTTGACTCGTAATTTTTACACCGTTGCGTCGAGCTTTGAGAGTTGGTTCATGTCCTGGTTTCGGATTTTCGAACGTCCTTTCGTATAATTTAATATCTTGTACTTTGCGTTTTGTAACTTGTACTCTTGTCATTTTTAGACGTTTCTCATCAATAAATTGAACCTTTTGAATTGTATCTTGTACATTTGAGCTTTTTGGATGTTTTGGTCTTTCAAATCTTCGTTTTTGTCTTTAAATCTTCATTTTCGAGCGATTTGCGTCTTTCGTCTTCGCACTTATTTATTTAACTATTACAACTAAAAATAAGGAAATTACATTTAAAAACTTTACATATTGGAACGATATTGCTACTAAATATATGTTCATTTGGAACACTATCAATATCTCCTAAATGATTCTTCATGTCGACGATTATCAATACAAACAAAAATCGATTATCTCATAGTACTGCATCATATATTCGATTAGTCTCTTTATGTACAGCAATTCACACCTGCCATTTGAGGAATTAAAATTGGAAAAATAATTGAAAAAGCTCGATACTCTCTGTTCGCTTCCAAAAATTTCAAAAGGTTTGATTTCGAATCAATTTAAAAATCTATAAACGTAATTTTGTTAAGAATCTTTTGCTAAAACTATCTGGAAATTTGCACGATCTAATTTCTCAAATTGAGGTTGAATTTAGAAGTCAAAGTTAATATTCAAAAAGTCAAATAAACAGTTCTTGGTAAAATTCAAAATTTCTGTTATGTTTTAAGTCAAATTAGCAATCCAGAAAGTTTCTAGGAATGGATTACAATGTCTTTCATGTTGTGATCGCGGTCTATAACGGTCTTAATTCCAAAATCAAACATTGAGTTCATGAACCCAAGAACACGACTGTTTTTTTTTTGTTAAATAATTCAAGTCAACTGAATCTCAGACGCTTCTGTTTGAATGGAGAGTCTTAAAAATCAAAAGGATTAATTATGGTTATATGGGTTTAATCTTGGTCTAGTTGATTCAAAAGATGAAGAAACGAAATTGCTGCAACGGTTTATATTTTTTTTTCATTTTCTGTGTGATTTAAATTGACTGGAACTAGTGAATATTTGAGCTGTAAATCGTATGAAATATGGTGATTTATTTCGATTTTGCCTCCTGTTCGATTTGCTAAGGAAGAAGAAGAAGAGATAAACAGAAAAATGGGTAAGTAAATTAGGAGTTGGAATTAAAACAGAAAAACATAATAGAGCAGCTTGTTAGGGGATAAGTCTGGGTGAGCGAGAAGTCTCAGGTTCGAGCCCGGTCTGGAGCAACTCTTTTTAGAAATCCGTTTTTGAGGTAGTTATCATTTTTAAAAATTATTATTACTATTTTTATTATTATTGTTGATGTTATTTTTATTATTGTTGTTACTGATAATATAATTAATATTTGTTAATATTATCATTATTTATTAGTATTATTATTATGTATAATGAAACTTACAGTTATTATTATGATTATCATTATTAATTAGTGTTATTATTATAATTATTATTACTATTATTATTACTAATATATGTATTATTATTATTATTATTATTATTATTATTATTATTATTATTATTATTATTATTATTATTATTAGGCTTATTATTAGTATTATAATAAAAATAATGAAAGTTACCATTTATTATTACTAACAAGTAAAAATTACAAATATGACTACTATTATTATTATCATTATCATTACTAGTATTATTATATTAGTATTAATATTATCACTAGTATTACTAAAAGTAAAGACTAATATTATTAATCTTACCATTTTAATATTATTACCAATATTATGAATATTATTAGTATTATTAATATTATTATAAAAATGATATAATTTATTAGTACTTTCATAAAAATTAGTATTATTATCAAAATGATTATTTTCATTACCATCAATACTATATATTTTTATTAAAGACTACTATTAATATCATTAATATAAGATTTACTATTAAAACTATCATTAACAGTAAAACTAATACTTTTATAGTTATTATTATTAACAACATTATATTTCACTAATAAGATTAGTAACATTATTATTTTTATTAGTAATATTAAGTATTATCAATATTATCATTTTTACCATTTCAAGTATTATTTCAGTATTATTACAATTACTAGTTTCAACAAATGAATAATATATATAAAAATATATTTAACATACATAACTTAACAACATTAACACTATTATATACATAATGAATACATTTAATTAAATAATGAAAAATATATAATTTAGTAATATAAAAATTATATCACTAATAACAATATATATTTATTTGATTACGAATATATGTGTTAATAAATATACAATTGATATAGGTTCGTGAATCCGAGGCCAACCCTGCATTGTTCAATGTCGTCATATGTATTTTTACTACAAAATACAGTATTGTGAGTTTCATTACTCCCTTTTTAAATGCTTTTACAATATATATTTTTGGGACTGAGAATACATGTGCTTTTATAAATGTTTTACGAAATAGACACAAGTAATCGAAACTACATTATATGGTTGAATGATCGAAGCTGAATATGCCCCTTTTGCTTGGTAGCCTAAGAATTAGTAAATAGATCTACTAATTGACGCGAATCCTAAAGATAGATCTATTGGGCCTAACAAACCCCATCAAAAGTACCGGATGCTTTAGTACTTCGATGTTGTTTTTATCATGTCCGATGGATGTCCCGGAATGATAAGGGATATTCTTAAATGCATTTTGTTAATGTCGGTTACCAGGTGTTCAATCCATATGAATGATTTTTGTCTCTATGCATGAGACGTATATTTATGAGAAATGGAAATGAAATTCTTGTGGTCTATTAAAATGATGGAAATGAATGAATATGATAAACTAATGAACTCACCAACCTTTTGGTTGACACTTTAAAGCATGTTTATTCTCAGGTACGAAAGAAATCTTTCGCTGTGCATTTGCTCAATTTAAAGATATTACCTTGGAGTCATTATTGGCATATAGAAGTCAGTACCTCGCAATGGAACCAAATGTTGGAGATTTCGTCCAGGTGGATTACGACGGGTCTCTATAACATGTTTATTACTTTTGTTTATATGTTAAAACGTGTCATTAAGTACGTAGGATACTTAACTTGATCCCCGGAAGCCTTTATGACCGTTAGTGTCGCTTAACGTTTAAAACAAACTGCGTACAGTGTACACGTTTAAATTTTGTCGTAATCGGAATATTATGCCTACGAAATACTAATTGTTATTATATAATAACAATTACTTGGGTTTTTGGATGCTTAATTACGCTTAGTAATTTACTAGAGCACACTAGTTAGTCTTGTTGGACTTTCTACCTTGTTGGACTTTAGCCCACCCTACCTTAGCTAGTGGACTATTTAAGTAGCCCAATTATTAATGACTAGTGACCCAATAATAAGTAAGATAAATGCCCATTTATTAGAGAAAATATACTAGCATTTTTGTTAACCACAATCCATAATGTTTCACGGGATCCTAACATAAGTACCAACTTTAGACAACCATTAACCAAAAAACAAAAAGGTGTCCCCCTTGTCCCCCCATACAACTCACAGCCACCACCTCCCTCCCATCACCTCACCACCTATAAATACAAGACTTATTTCACCTATTTTACACTTGATCTCATTTGCAATTTACACACACTTACTCTCTAATTCTTTCTCTAGTCTTTCTCTCTCTAAAAAGTGTAAGTTTTTGATTTTTCTTCTTCTTCTCCCTTCATCATTCACGAATTCACCATTCATCATTAAAGGGTCTAGCTTTTTAGCTTTTGATCTTGTTACATCTTGTAGATTCAAACATGGATTTGAATCCTTCAAGAACATGGAAGATTCAAGCTTTCTTGCTTTAAATCTTCACCTATGTTGTAGATCTAAATCTTTTAGCTTTAATCTTGTTATTTTGTTATAAAGATTCAAACTTGTGTTTGTAATCTTCATGTAACTTAAAGATCCAAGCTTTATGCTTCAAGATCTTCAAGAACAACCAAGATTCAATCTTTCTAACTTTAAATCTTTATTTCTTTTGTTGGATCTAAGTTTTCTAAATTATGATCTCATTATTTTGTTATAAAGATCAAAACTTGTGTTTGTGGTCTTCATGTAACTTAAAGATCCAAGCTTTATGCTTCAAAATCTTCAAGAACACCAAAGATTCAAGCTTTCTACCCTTGTAATCTCATAACTTGTGTGAAAAGGATCCAAGCTCTCTAGCTTAGGGTTCCATTACTTTATTTGATTAAGATTGTGTTCATACTTGTTTGATTGAAGTAAAGTTTGTAGCTTTAGTTGTAAATAGAACTTGTATTTGTGTTAAGACTAAGGATATGATGTAACCTTGGTTCATCATCCATCTAAGACTCTTAAATGAGTTGTGTTCTTACTTGGTCTTAACATATTGTGTGTTAATGGTTGAATCTTGGTCAAGGTGATGCTAACCCATCAATGAGTTGTACACTTGAAGCTACAAGCATCAAGGATGAGAACCGTGATGAGCATCAAGCACCAAGAACCCCACCAGAGCACTTGTTTACTATTTTTCGGGATCTGAACAGATTCCTGAACTTCTGTAAAATTGAATTTCAGTTAGTTCGTTTCGAGTAGACGACTTTTCATTTAGGCCTCTTCTTAATCCGATATACGGTTTAGGATATATAGCCCTCCGAAAGTCACTACGCCTTTGTAACGTTGTACTAAATTTCTGACCTATTCGCACTTAAACCGTCGTCAAACGAAGACGAGTTAGGTTCTGAAAATTAGTCAGTGGTTAGGGGACTTATATACGGAGCCATAGCCACAGACTACACGTCTTTTCAATTTGTATAGAGGTCGTAACAGCTGCCCGAAGTCAGCCTATTGTTTCGATCTCTATTCTTGTCAAACTTACTTAGCTTTTATGATGATGAATGATGATGATGATGACACTTAAAATTAATTTGTGCACTTTTAAACCTTTGGGAACAATATACTGACCTAGTGACCTTTGACTTAGGTTGACGACCTTTCGTACCGACTTACTACTTGCATACTTTCATTATCGACTTTACTGCTTTTATCACTGTGAGTTATAGCTTCCCTTTTTACTTATAATATTTTTGGGACTGAGAATACATGCGCTTTTTATGATTTACTTACTTGGCACGAGTACTTAAACTTTACATATGTGTGGGTTATATAACGGCATAAACTTTCCCCTTAGCACGTTAACGTTTAATCATTGGTTTTTGAACCGGTGAACGCGAATATTAGATATGGATCCATAGGGTTTGACATCCCCACTCGGGCTAGTCGCGCTAGCATTTAACGGGTGTTTAATACTTCGAGGACAAACAAACTATAATTAGGTTAACGCTTCTATTCATAGGAAGCACGTTATCATTTATAAAACGCTATCGTTTTATGAATGCAAAACTAGTTTTCAAACAGCATATAGTGTTTGACCTTGTAATGTGTGACGACCCGGAAATTTCCGAACAAATTTAAACTTTATCTTTATATCATTAGATAAATATTTCAAACATATATATTACGTACAAATTTACAATTCTAAATATATATATATATATATATATATATATATATATATATATATATATATATATATATATATATATATATATATATATATATATATATATTTTAACTTAGTTATAAAACGTCCTGATTTAAAATAATATATTTTGATAAACAACGAGCCACTGATTTATAGAAGCAAATGACCACAACGCTCAAATATATAAGTTACCTACCTTATAAAATGTTTCATTGTTGTCTAAGTCTAATTTTTGTAAAAGGTACACGTTACGTAACGTAAAAGGCTAGTTTTCTAAACATACGAAAGTGCGGTCAAAAAATCGAAAGTGGTACATGAGTCGTGAGACCACGTCCGTGTCATTTTTGTAAAAATTATATTTTTACCATGAGCGTAAATATAATATAGTATTTAATTAATTCTAAAGATTAAATATATTAAATTAAATAATATATAAATTCAATGTATTACGTAGTATGAAATAAGATAAGAGTGTCGGCAATGCATTTTTCAACGTTTATGATTTGGACAAAGTTGCCATGCGATTGCATGACAATACCTCATCATACCCATGTAATCGCATGGATGGGGATATCATGATACATCTATAAATCGAGTGATTTAGCAGACTGGTTACACACACACATAATTTTTCCATCTATCTTCCTTTGAATTATATTTATATTATTATTATTATTATTATTATTATTAAAATTAATATTATTATTAATCTTATGGTTAGGAGTATTATTATTATTAGTATTATACATAAAATACTACGACGAGGTTCTGCTCACGTGTTTTCAAGACGAGTTTTATGAGTGGGATAGAGTTAAGGAAATTATGGGTTATAGCTATGGAGGTGATGGGTAATGTTCATGGGTATGCTCGTGAGGTCAATCTAGTGTTTATTATCTCTGCTGCGTCTACATACCTTTCCTGTAATATTGAATCTCAATATTAATACGTGAGTACTCATAAATTAACTTTTATATATTAATAGTATATCCCTGACTAGTGCTCGAGAATATAGGATTATGCATGCTTGTACTTTTTGATATTGCCATTAGATAGGTTAGGTGGAATCTTGAATTAGTTACATATGCGGTTGAGATAAGGCATAAGAATATGCATGTCGTTGGAAAGCTGGCGAAAAATTAAGAACTTTTCATTTAGAATTCGTGTGATTTCGAAGAACGGATTAAAAGATACGACCAACTAAATTTTTGTATTGTTATTAAAATGAATATTATTATTACTATCGTCGTTATTATCGTTGTTATTATTATTATTACAAAATAATACAACTTTTACACATTATTATTATTGTCAATTTTATTTTATTAAATAAATATAATACAAAGATATTTTTACCACGCGTAATATAATTACATTAATAATACCTATCACTATAGTTTTACGATATTAATTGAACTTCATAAATTTTATAAAAGTATATTTTTATCATATATAAATTTTAATATATTTTTGTATTTATAAATGATTTTTATTATTTACTTTAATAAAAACTGATAAATATATTTAAAACGACTATATTTATGTTATATAATAAACAAGTATAGATTTTGGATATCATTTTGAGTCAAGTTAAATTTTTTTGACTTTTGCATGATAATCTCGAGCATTAGGATTGTGATACACTATGACCAAGCCTAGCTTATTAGACATGTATTGACCAACATATGTTCTCTAGGTTGAGATCTACGGTTAATTTTGCATTCCAAGTTTCGGTCACTTTTTGGTGAATGACCTTATGTGCTGCTAAGGTGAGTTTCATTTGCTCCCTTTTTAATTGCTTTTGCAATCTATATTTTGGGCTGAGAATAGATGCACTTTATTTTAAACACAATGGATACAAGTACATATTAAATTCTACACTGAGTATGAACCGAAAATCCCTTAGCTTTGGTAACTAGTAACTGCCAGTTATAAGAACTGGTGGGCGCGAGTAGTAGTATATGGATCCATAGGGCTTGATATCCCCGTCCGAGCTAGAGCGCTAGCCTTTTAACGGACGTATGCTATTTGAGAAGCGTACACGTTGGTTTGCGTGTATTATTAAGATGATTATACAAAGGGTACAAATTATATATACGTTAAGTTTAGTTACCTGGGTGCTCAATCTTGTAGAATCTTTTGATAAACATTTTGGATGAAACAACTGAAATCTTGTGATCCACCTTTATATATAGATTATGCGAAACATTAAAACTATGAACTCACCAACCTTGTGTTGACACTTGTTAGCATGTTTATTCTCAGGTTCCCTAGAAGTCTTCCGCTGTTTGCTTATATGTTAGACAAGCTATGTGCATGGAGTCATACATGCTTTATTCAAGAAAATGTTGCATTCACCAAATCATCACCATGTATCTTATTTTTGACTGCATTGTCAACGGAAGTACTATTGTAAACTATTATATTACGGTGATTGTCTATATGTAGAAATCATCAGATGTCAAAAACCTTTGATTTAAATATTCATTTATGGTGTGCCTTTTCAAAAGAATGCAATATTTACAAAACGTATCATATAGAGGTCAAATACCTCGCAATCAAATCGATGAATGACGTGTTCGTCCATATGGATTTGGAGAAATCGTCACATAATGATCCTGTTGTTGATGAACCGTACACGATGGTTTTGTACGGGGCATCACACCGTCCCATATTCTGGACGCCGTCCAAACGTACTGACGGGCCAGCTTTGGGATTTTGCTTTATTAAAGGGATATTATGGTAAATTCACTTGTGGGACATTTTGAGGCCACAAAAGCTGATCCAAACTCATTTGGATCTTATCTTCCACATCTCCAAACACTCTCAACCCTTTTTAGTGAGAGAAACCTTGGTTTTAGTGAGAGAGAGCTTGATTGGAGAAGAAGGAGTGGGATTCTCACAAAAACTCGAGTGTTAAAGTTGTTCATCTAGTCTTTAGCTACGTGGTGATTGTGGTGGTAAGTCTTAACCTTGATTTCCTTATTTTAAGTTGCTTAAGGGTTAGGGTTTTGGTTAGTGATGAACATAAAACCCATTTGTTAGCGATTTGGGGGTTTTTGGGTAAGATTGAGTCAAGAGGACTCAAAGATGACTAACCTACAGTTTTGAAATGATAAATGAGTTTATGGGTCTTAAATGGTTAGTAAAATCACTAGCACACTTTGTTGTTGAGTGAATGGGTATTATTTGAGTTTGCGGGTGACCCAAAAGGGTGTGTTAATCTTGAAATGGGTCGAATGAGTCTTGGGTGACCTAAGTTGTTATATGTGCATGAAAACACACTAACCTTGTGTTAATAAGCGTGTTGAGACCATGATTGGCTAGTGTTAGGGATTTGGCGAAATTGACCTAATGATAGGGTTAAGAGTGCAAATGGGTCGGAATTGCACTATGGGTCAAAATAACACTAGGATGATGAGTGAGTTGGTTGACCAACTTGATGGTGCGATTGATTATATGCATAATGTGATAGGTACGTTACATTGAAGGTTGCGAACTTGATCTAGCTTTCACCGAAGGCGTTAAGGTGAGTAGAATAATTATGCATGTATGTATATAGTATATTTCTTTGTATGCTATGGCATGATCAACGGATCCGGAAGTTCCATAGTGTGTGTGAGTGTGCTATGATGCGAACCACGGAGCCGGTGGCATCATGGTACGTGAGTTGTAGTGTGAACCACAGAGCCGGTAGCACTATAGTACGAGTGTTGAGGTGTGAACCACGGAGCTGGTACCGCCTCGACAAGAGTATGACTCGAGTTGTGATGTGAACCACGGAGCCGGTAGCATCAAAGTGTGAACCAAGGAGCCGGTAGCACTATAAAATGAGGTGTGAACCACGGAGCCGGTAACACCAAAGTGTGAACCAAGGAGCCGGTAGCACTATAAAATGATGTGTGAACCACAGATCCGGTAACACCAAAGTGTGAACCAAGGAGCCGGTAGCACTATAAAAGCGTATGACTCAAATGCGTAGTGGCGTGAACCAAGGAGCTGGTAGCGTCATAGCATTACGTATGGTGTGAACCACGGAGCCGGTAGCACCATGAAGCGAGTATGGTTAACCATATAATTTGTGTATGTATTGTAGTGTAGCATATTATATTGTCCGGCGTATATGCTATTGTGTATGCTAGTTGCGGTATTTGAGGTTATTACCTTTATACTTGGAGTTAGTATGCTAATTATTGCTAGCACGTATGCGGTATATGAGTAAGTGTTTGCAAGTAGGTATATTATATATGTATGTGTATAATTATTGCATTCACTAAGCTTTATGCTTACCTCTCTCGTTGTTTATCTTTTTAGTTGCAGGTGCGGAGAAGGGCAAAGGTAAGCTAGGGGACTAGAGTATTTCCCTATTGTTGTTGTGGTTGATAGCTTTTGGATTTCGACTTAGGTTTGGGTAATGTAATCCCAAACACCATGCTCATCATTTGTTTGGAAACTAAACACTTTTGGGTCGAAATTGCTACACTAATGTTTTTAATGGGTCGTTGGAGTCCCAAGGGCCGTCGTGCCCATTTTGATGTCTAAACACTTCTAATTTATGTATTGGATGTAATTAAACTTGGGGCGTTGGTTATAAATCACTTTGGTGTTGCTTTGGAAGTGTTGATATAAAATTCTAAGGTTTTGGGACTGATCAGACATCTGGACGCCGTTCAAATAGGCTGGACGTCGTCCAGTATAATTGGGTTGGGTGAGTTTTTGTCATCGAGCTTTTTAGAACAACTGGGCGTCGTCCTATATTTGGGACTCCGTCCTGGCCTTTGAAACTGGACGACGTCCAGATAACTGGACGCCGTCCAAATGAACTGAACTGTTAAAGTTTTTTTTAGGCGTGTTTTTGGTAAAACGAAGTTGGGTCGTTACATCTCAGAATCAAAAATTGTAGAATATTTCCCCTCACTGTTAACTGTATCCTATTAAACACTGTAGCACTAACGTCTTCAACATGACTTGCATCTTGTAACGACAAAATATGTAGAGGAGTAGGATCCATAATTATTAATTCAAATAATTCTTTATTGTTATCAAATTCAGCAAAGACAATCAAATTGGTATCTCATGATTGCATAATAATAACCCAAAACAAATTTACTCTACAAAGCGGAATCAATAAAATGTGGAAGACAAAATTTAGTGTCGTTGGCCCATAATAGTCATATGCTCCTACTACCCCACAAATACTTCTCAAAATGAGTGATTCCGTACTCACTTACTAAATAGGTCAAACGGACAAATGAGGTTGTTCACTAAATTTTATACATCAATACTTCAGTGAATAAAATATGATATAAAGGTTTCGAAAAGGTTTCTTGTCAAAATATTGAATAATAAACATTAATGACCTTAGGTGAAAATTTTACGAAAGTTGAGGATCAAAGATGTAAAACATTGAAATTTTACGGACCAAACTTGTAAATTTTTCAAAGTTCGGGGGCTGAAAATGAAACTTTCTAAAAGATGAGGGCCAGAATTGGAAATTTTAAAAATTGTTTGAAACTTTTGCAGCGGAGGTCACTATAGTTAACGAGCGTTAAGACAAATAACGAAAAAGGTTAGTTGTTGTTAACTGACCAGGAACTGATATTGCAAATAACTTGACAAGTTTGAACAACAGGTCATGTCTTCTTCTTTTGTGCTGCTGGTCCCCTTCTTCTTCAATCAAATCACGCATACAGTAGCCTGAAAAATAGCTCGAAACTTCACGAAAATTCATGAAAAGTTGTCGTTGGCTTTGTTTTAATAATCTAAACACTTCCCATTTTTGGATTTTTCAAAATTATACCAAGAATCGATTTATAATTTGATTTCAGTAGCAATTTTTCGAAATCAAAAAATTGACAGATCTCGCTCAAAGCTTCGAATTAATTAAAATGTCCCGTTCTTATTGATTAAAAACGTTCCATATTAATTGATTTCGTTGCGAGGTTTTGACCTCTATATGAGACGTTTTTCAAAGACTGCATTCATTTTAAAACAAACCATAACCTTTATTTCATCAATAATGGTTTAAAAAGCTTTACGTAGATTATCAAATAATGATAATCTAAAATATCCTGTTTACACACGACCATTACATAATGGTTTACAATACAAATATGTTACAACAAAATAAGTTTCTTGAATGCACTTTTTACACAATATCATACAAGCATGGACTCCAAATCTCGTCCTTATTTAAGTATGCGACAGCGGAAGCTCTTAATAATCACCTGAGAATAAACATGCTTAAAACGTCAACAAAAATGTTGGTGAGTTATAGGTTTAACCTATATATATCAAATCATAATAATAGACCACAAGATTTCATATTTCAATACACATCCCATACATAGAGATAAAAATCATTCATATGGTGAACACCTGGTAACCGACATTAACAAGATGCATATATAAGAATATCCCCATCATTCCGGGACACCCTTCGGATATGATATAAATTTCGAAGTACTAAAGCATCCGGTACTTTGGATGGGGCTTGTTGGGCCCAATAGATCTATCTTTAGGATTCGCGTCAATTAGGGTGTCTGTTCCCTAATTCTTAGATTACCAGACTTAATAAAAAGGGGCATATTCGATTTCGATAATTCAACCATAGAATGTAGTTTCACGTACTTGTGTCTATTTTGTAAATCATTTATAAACCTGCATGTATTCTCATCCCAAAAATATTAGATTTTAAAAGTGGGACTATAACTCACTTTCACAGATTTTTACTTCGTCGGGAAGTAAGACTTGGCCACTGGTTGATTCACGAACCTATAACAATATATACATATATATCAAAGTATGTTCAAAATATATTTACAACACTTTTAATATATTTTGATGTTTTAAGTTTATTAAGTCAGCTGTCCTCGTTAGTAACCTACAACTAGTTGTCCACAGTTAGATGTACAGAAATAAATCGATAAATATTATCTTGAATCAATCCACGACCCAGTGTATACGTATCTCAGTATTGATCACAACTCAATATATATATTTTGGAATCAACCTCAACCCTGTATAGCTAACTCCAACATTCACATATAGAGTGTCTATGGTTGTTCCGAAATATATATAGATGTGTCGACATGATAGGTCGAAACATTGTATACGTGTCTATGGTATCTCAAGATTACATAATATACAATACAAGTTGATTAAGTTATGGTTGGAATAGATTTGTTACCAATTTTCACGTAGCTAAAATGAGAAAAATTATCCAATCTTGTTTTACCCATAACTTCTTCATTTTAAATCCGTTTTGAGTGAATCAAATTGCTATGGTTTCATATTGAACTCTATTTTATGAATCTAAACAGAAAAAGTATAGGTTTATAGTCGTAAAAATAAGTTACAAGTCGTTTTTGTAAAGGTAGTCATTTCAGTCGAAAGAACGACGTCTAGATGACCATTTTAGAAAACATACTTCCACTTTGAGTTTAACCATAATTTTTGGATATAGTTTCATGTTCATAATAAAAATCATTTTCTCAGAATAACAACTTTTAAATCAAAGTTTATCATAGTTTTTAATTAACTAACCCAAAATAGCCCGCGGTGTTACTACGACGGCGTAAATCCGGTTTTACGGTGTTTTTCGTGTTTCTAGGTTTTAAATCATTAAGTTAGCATATCATATAGATATAGAACATGTGTTTAGTTGATTTTAAAAGTCAATTTAGAAGGATTAACTTTTATTTGCGAACAAGTTTAGAATTAACTAAACTATGTTCTAGTGATTACAAGTTTAAACCTTCGAATAAGATAGCTTTATATGTATGAATCGAATGATGTTATGAACATCATTACTACCTTAAGTTCCTTGGATAAACCTACTGGAAAAGAAAAAAATGGATCTAGCTTCAATGGATCCTTGGATGGCTCGAAGTTCTTGAAGCAGAATCATGACACGAAAACAAGTTCAAGTAAGATCATCACTTGAAATAAGATTGTTATAGTTATAGAAACTGAACCAAAGTTTGAATATGATTATTACCTTATATTAGAATGATAACCTACTGTAAGAAACAAAGATTTCTTGAGGTTGGATGATCACCTTACAAGATTGGAAGTGAGCTAGCAAACTTGAAAGTATTCTTGATTTTATGAAACTAGAACTTTTGGAATTTATGAAGAACACTTAGAACTTGAAGATAGAACTTGAGAGAGATCAATTAGATGAAGAAAATTGAAGAATGAAAGTGTTTGTAGGTGTTTTTGGTCGTTGGTGTATGGATTAGATATAAAGGATATGTAATTTTGTTTTCATGTAAATAAGTCATGAATGATTACTCATATTTTTGTAATTTTATGAGATATTTCATGCTAGTTGCCAAATGATGGTTCCCACATGTGTTAGGTGACTCACATGGGCTGCTAAGAGCTGATCATTGGAGTGTATATACCAATAGTACATACATCTAAAAGCTGTGTATTGTACGAGTACGAATACGGGTGCATACGAGTAGAATTGTTGATGAAACTGAACGAGGATGTAATTGTAAGCATTTTTGTTAAGTAGAAGTATTTTGATAAGTGTATTGAAGTCCTTCAAAAGTGTATAAATACATATTAAAACACTACATGTATATACATTTTAACTGAGTCGTTAAGTCATCGTTAGTCGTTACATGTAAGTGTTGTTTTGAAACCTTTAGGTTAACGATCTTGTTAAATGTTGTTAACCCAATGTTTATAATATCAAATGAGATTTTAAATTATTATATTATCATGATATTATCATGTATGAATATCATTAAATGTCTTTACAACGATAATCGTTACATATATGTCTCGTTTAAAAATCATTAAGTTAGTAGTCTTGTTTTTACATATGTAGTTCATTGTTAATATACTTAATGATATGTTTACTTATCATAGTATTATGTTAACTATATATATATCCATATATATGTCATCATATAGTTTTTACAAGTTTTAACGTTCGTGAATCACCGGTCAACTTGGGTGGTCAATTGTCTATATGAAACCTATTTCAATTAATCAAGTCTTAACAAGTTTGATTGCTTAACATGTTGGAAACATTTAATCATGTAAATATCAATCTCAATTAATATATATAAACATGGAAAAGTTCGGGTCACTACAGTACCTACCCGTTAAATAAATTTCGTCCCGAAATTTTAAGCTGTTGAAGGTGTTGACGAATCTTCTGGAAATAGATGCGGGTATTTCTTCTTCATCTAATCTTCACGCTCCCAGGTGAACTCGGGTCCTCTACGAGCATTCCATCGAACCTTAACAATTGATATCTTGTTTTGTTTAAGTCTTTTAACCTCACGATCCATTATTTCGACGGGTTCTTCGATGAATTGAAGTTTTTCGTTGATTTGGATTTCATCTAACGGAATAGTGAGATCTTCTTTAGCAAAACATTTCTTCAAATTCGAGACGTGGAAAGTGTTATGTACAGCCGCGAGTTGTTGAGGTAACTCAAGTCGGTAAGCTACTGGTCCGACACGATCAATAATCTTGAATGGTCCAATATACCTTGGATTTAATTTCCCTCGTTTACCAAATCGAACAACGCCTTTCCAAGGTGCAACTTTAAGCATGACCATCTCTCCAATTTCAAATTCTATATCGTTTCTTTTAATGTCAGCGTAGCTCTTTTGTCGACTTTGGGCGGTTTTCAACCGTTGTTGAATTTGGATGATCTTCTCGGTAGTTTCTTGTATAATCTCCGGACCCGTAATCTGTCTATCCCCCACTTCACTCCAACAAATCGGAGACCTGCACTTTCTACCATAAAGTGCTTCAAACGGCACCATCTCAATGCTTGAATGGTAGCTGTTGTTGTAGGAAAATTCTGCTAACGGTAGATGTCGATCCCAACTGTTTCCGAAATCAATAACACATGCTCGTAGCATGTCTTTAAGCGTTTGTATCGTCCTTTCACTCTGCCCATCAGTTTGTGGATGATAGGCAGTACTCATGTCTAGACGAGTTCCTAATGCTTGCTGTAATGTCTGCCAGAATCTTGAAATAAATCTGCCATCCCTATCAGAGATAATAGAGATTGGTATTCCATGTCTGGAGACGACTTCCTTCAAATACAGTCGTGCTAACTTCTCCATCTTGTCATCTTCTCTTATTGGCAGGAAGTGTGCTGATTTGGTGAGACGATCAACTATTACCCAAATAGTATCAAAACCACTTGCAGTCCTTGGCAATTTAGTGATGAAATCCATGGTAATGTTTTCCCATTTCCATTCTGGGATTTCGGGTTGTTGAAGTAGACCTGATGGTTTCTGATGCTCAGCTTTGACCTTAGAACACGTCAAACATTCTCCTACGTATTTAGCAACATCGGCTTTCATACCCGGCCACCAAAAATATTTCCTGAGATCCTTGTACATCTTCCCCGTTCCAGGATGTATTGAGTATCTGGTTTTATGAGCTTCTCTAAGTACCATTTCTCTCATATCTCCAAATTTTGGTACCCAAATCCTTTCAGCCCTATACCGGGTTCCGTCTTCCCGAATATTAAGATGCTTCTCCGATCCTTTGGGTATTTCATCCTTTAAATTTCCCTCTTTTAAAACTCCTTGTTGCGCCTCCTTTATTTGAGTAGTAAGGTTATTAAGAATCATTATATTCATAGATTTTACTCGAATGGGTTCTCTGTCCTTCCTGCTCAAGGCATCGGCTACCACATTTGCCTTCCCCGGGTGGTAACGAATCTCAAAGTCGTAATCATTCAATAATTCAATCCACCTACGCTGCCTCATATTCAGTTATTTCTGATTAAATATGTGTTGAAGACTTTTGTGGTCGGTATATATAATACTTTTGACCCCATATAAGTAGTGCCTCCAAGTCTTTAATGCAAAAACAACCGCGCCTAATTCCAAATCATGCGTCGTATAATTTTGTTCGTGAATCTTCAATTGTCTAGACGCATAAGCAATCACCTTCGTTCGTTGCATTAATACACAACCGAGACCTTGCTTTGATGCGTCACAATAAATCACAAAATCATCATTCCCTTTAGGCAATGACAATATAGGTGCCGTAGTTAGCTTTTTCTTCAATATCTGAAACGCTTTCTCTTGTTCATCATTCCATTCAAATTTCTTCCCTTTATGCGTTAATGCAGTCAAGGGTTTTGCTATTCTGGAAAAGTCTTGGATGAACCTTCTGAAGTAACCAGCTAGTCCTAAAAACTGGCGTATGTGTTTCGGAGTTTTCGGGGTTTCCCACTTTTCAACAGTTTCTATCTTTGCCGGATCCACCTTAATACCTTCTTTGTTCACTATGTGACCGAGGAATTGAACTTCTTCCAACCAAAATGCACACTTTGAAAACTTAGCGTACAATTCTTCCTTCCTCAATACTTCTAACACCTTTCTCAAATGTTCACCGTGTTCTTGGTCATTCTTTTGTAATTTCCTGTATTTCTTCCTCGGGTTCACTTTCCTCCTCGGGTTCACTTTCCGGGTTCTCTATAGTCGGTTCATCCGGAATTTGTGAGTCTTCCCCAAAGATATCATTTTCGTCATCGGATAGGTTAATGACTGGAACACCATCTGAAGATTCTGATTCGGAGTCGCTGAATGTGATAACAAGTTTTGAGCCCGACATCTATCACACAAAAACTAACCCATTAGTACTACATAATATTTACATATAAATTTTAACCAACAATGATAAGCAATGGTTTTTAAATCAGACCCGGTCAAAGTCCAGACTTACTAATGTATCCTAACGACTTATCAGTTAGACACACTAATGCAAACCTGGTTCGCTAAGACCACCGCTCTGATACCACATGTCATAACCCGTCCTTAACCATAAGAACGTGTTAGATAACGTATGATTTCATTGCGAGGTATTGACCTCTATATGCGACATTTTTAAAAGAACAACTGCATATATTTTACATTACAAACCATAATTCTTATTTTAATACAAGCTTTAGACAAAATAAAGATGATTATCGTTTAGCGATAATCTTAGACTTACAAACTTTACAAATGATGATAACAACACGATTTCTAGCATATTTTACAATACAAATCCTCGGATATGCAGTTTTATTTTTGACACAAATATGAGTACGCAAGATCCTGCTTAAATTCAACATGTTGCAGCGGAAGCTTTTAGTTATCACCTGAGAATAGACATGTTTAAAACGTCAACATAAAGTTGGTGAGATATAGGTTTAATGCCGGCAGCGATATAAATATATAGACCACAAGATTTCATATATAAACATTTTAATAAAAATATTCTAAGTGGTTGAGCACTTGATAACTATACTTAACATTTAATCACGTCGCATATTCCCTTTATTATGAAATCTTACTACACCGTACCAAGTGTAGTCACGAAACGAAGTACTGTGCAACCGTTGAATACTGGTCGTCCAGTCCGGTTGGGGTTGTCAGGCCCGATAGATCTATCAACAGGATTCGCGTTTACAATACCGCTGTAAATAATAGTTACCAAGCTACAGGGAAGTATGTCAGTGGTACAACTCAACGTAGAATATATTTTTCAGTTACTTGTGTCCATAACGTAAAACATAAAATACATGTATTCTCATCCCGAAATATTTAGAGTTTAAAAGTGGGACTATATACTCACTTTCGTCTTGAAGATATGTAATTTTGACTTGGTCTCCGATTGATATCACGAACCTATCCATATATAATATATCAATACCTTTTCTTTTTAAACAAACGTCACATATATATACTTATAATACTTTTGATACTTTTAATAATTCCTTAGTCCGTAGTTAGCAGTCCGATGTTAGTAATTCAATTTTAATGGTTCATTTTTAGGTGTTTAATAAACCCCCAATGAAATAAATAAAAACCCCCATCGTATATGTATTGGTCGAGATTAATCTTGACCCACGGTACCGGTGTTGTCAAATGACGTGTTGCGTACATAAAGTACCGGTGTTGTCAAATGACGTGTTGCGTACAATCATGGGATCTTATGATTAATCTTCTCGTATTGTTTACGGGTGATCCTGAACCATATAAAATTAAATTATGAGTACATATATATATAATATCATGTTATTTTAAAAATATGTGATTTATTTAATTTTCTCCAATTATTTTCGTAGCTAAACTAGTCTTAGATATCCGATCTCGTTTTGGTCATAGTTTCTTCGTTACAACTCCGTTTTCGTTGGTTCAACTTGCCACTTCCTTGGATCGAGTACCTCTTTAAGACTATGAACTGTAAATACCTTAGTTTGTATTCGAAATCACAGGTCATAGGTCAAACTTTAGTGAAACTTATGAAGTTAATCATTTTCCATCATGTAAACAACCTTAAATGATTATTTTTCTAAAAATACTTATACTTTGAGTTAAATCATGAAATTTTTATGTGTTATCATATTCATAGTAAAAATCATTTTTCCAGAAAATAAACCTCCAATTCAAAGTTTAAGATGGTTTTTAATTATCCAACCCAAAACAGCCCCCGGTTACACTCCGACGTCGTAAAAACAGTTTTTAAGGTAATCTTTGAAAAACCAAGTTATACCTTGTTAAGTTAACATATATTTAAGTTATATTACAGGTCTTGAAGTATTTTAAAAGTTAAGTTAGAAGGATCTATTTAGTTTGCAAACAAGTTTGAAAATATTCAAACTATGTTCTTGTTGTTAAAATCTTATACCACAAAATAAGATAGCTATATATATATATGAATCGAATAAGGTTATGAACATAGTTACTACCTCAAGTTCCTTGGACAAGGTTGCTGTAAAAGAGGAGTAAAAAGCTAGAACCAAAAGGGTGATGGAATTGGATGAAAGATTGGAAGTAAGTTTGTGTTCTTGGAAGGATTTCTTGAAGTGTTGTTGTAAGAGTTTTCTTATGGTGATTAAGTAAGGTTTTTGAAGCTAGATCTTCATGGAACTTTGCTGAATGTTTATGGAGTTTAAAGGTTAAGAAAGAGTGTGTGTTTTAGCTAGAAAATGGAAGTTAAAATGAATCAAAATGAGGATATCCCCATGGTACTTAAAAACGTGAATGGGGAGGACAAGACAAGATTTTCAAGTTTGTTATTTTATGTAATTAGTCAACAAACTTCCAAATACCAATTACCTTATACATAAGGCATGAACAAGGGCTGGTTAGGTGGTGATTTGATGTGTATATACCAATAGTAAATACGTATAGAAGCTAGGTATGATACGGTACATATACCGTAGATATACGTATAGAAATCTTGTGAAAAATGGAATGAGAATTCAAATATAGCTATCTTTTGTGAATACACTTATATGGTTTTATGTATTTAAGTCCTTAAAAGTGATTAAATACATTACTTATATGATATATGTATAAACATTATATGTTATAAGTATTTATGTCAAATAACGTTACGTATGGTTATCGTTTTGAAAACTTAAGTTAGTAGTTTCAAAATATACTTATAACTTATTGTTATTAATACAAAATGAGATATTAAAACATCCTTAAATCATGTTAAATATGTATATATACATATATATACACAAACGTATAATTATCATATATTGTATAGTTCGTGATATCATCGGTCAAACTAGACGGTCAAACGTTGTGTAAAACTCATTTCAAAAACATAAGTCTCATCAATTTGGATTGCTTATCATGTTGGTAAGGTTTAATTTATGTAAATATTAATCTTATAAGTATAGAATGATCGAAAAAGTGCGGGTCGTTACATTACCTCCCCGTTAAATAAATTTCGTCCCGAAATTTTAAAATTGTACCTATTTTGCGTCATCGAGAAACAAGTGTGGATACTTTTGTTTCATCTGATCCTCTCGTTCCCAAGTAAACTCGGGACCTCTTCTAGCACTCCAACGAACCTTAACGATCGGTATGTTGCTCTGCTTGAGCTGTTTAACTTCACGATCCATGATTTCGATTGGTTCTTCGATGAATTGTAGTTTCTCGTCGACATGGATTTCTTCAAGAGGAATGGTGAGGTCTTCCTTTGCAAGACACTTCTTAAGGTTTGAGACGTGAAAGGTATTGTGTACTCCGGTGAGTTGTTACGGTAACTCGAGTCGATAAGCTACCGGTCCAATGCGTTCGATGATCTTGAACGGGCCTACGTACCTTGGGTTCAGTTTACCCCTTTTTCCAAAACGTATCACACCTTTCCAAGGTGACACCTTTAGCATAACCATGTCACCGATCTGAAACTCTAATGGTTTCCTTCGGACATCGGCGTAGCTCTTTTGGCGACTACGGGCTGTTTTCAATCTCTCCTTAATTTGTACTATCTTCTCAGTCGTTTCGTGTATGATCTCGGGACCAGTTATGAAATGTCCCGTTCTTATTGATTAAAAACGTTCCATATTAATTGATTTCGTTGCGAGGTTTTGACCTCTATATGAGACGTTTTTCAAAGACTGCATTCATTTTTAAAACAAACCATAACCTTTATTTCATAAATAAAGGTTTAAAAAGCTTTACGTAGATTATCAAATAATGATAATCTAAAATATCCTGTTTACACACGACCATTACATAATGGTTTACAATACAAATATGTTACATCGAAATCAGTTTCTTGAATGAAGTTTTTACACAATATCATACAAACATGGACTCCAAATCTTGTCCTTATTTTAGTATGCAACAGCGGAAGCTCTTAATATTCACCTGAGAATAAACATGCTTTAAACGTCAACAAAAATGTTGGTGAGTTATAGGTTTAACCTATATATATCAAATCGTAACAATAGACCACAAGATTTCATATTTCAATACACATCCCATACATAGAGATAAAAATCATTCATATGGTGAACACCTGGTAACCGACAATAACAAGATGCATATATAAGAATATCCCCATCATTCCGGGACACCCTTCGGATATGATATAAATTTCGAAGTACTAAAGCATCCGGTACTTTGGATGGGGTTTGTTAGGCCCAATAGATCTATCTTTAGGATTCGCGTCAATTAGGGTGTCTGTTCCCTAATTCTTAGATTACCAGACTTAATAAAAAGGGGCATATTCGATTTCGATAATTCAACCATAGAATGTAGTTTCACGTACTTGTGTCTATTTTGTAAATCATTTATAAAACCTGCATGTATTCTCATCCCAAAAATATTAGATTTTAAAAGTGGGACTATAACTCACTTTCACAGATTTTTACTTCGTCGGGAAGTAAGACTTGGCCACTGTTGATTCACGAACCTATAACAATATATACATATATATTAAAGTATGTTCAAAATATATTTACAACACTTTTAATATATTTTGATGTTTTAAGTTTATTAAGTCAGTTGTCCTCGTTAGTAACCTATAACTAGTTGTCCACAGTTAGATGTACAAAAAATAAATCGATAAATATTATCTTGAATCAATCCACGACCCAGTGTATACGTATCTCAGTATTGATCACAACTCAAACTATATATATTTTGGAATCAACCTCAACCCTGTATAGCTAACTCCAACATTCACATATAGAGTGTCTATGGTTGTTCCGAAATATATATAGATGTGTCGACATGATAGGTCGAAACATTGTATACGTGTCTATGGTATCTCAAGATTACATAATATACAATACAAGTTGATTAAGTTATGGTTGGAATAGATTTGTTACCAATTTTCACGTAGCTAAAATGAGAAAAATTATCCAATCTTGTTTTACCCATAACTTCTTCATTTTAAATCCGTTTTGAGTGAATCAAATTGCTATGGTTTCATATTGAACTCTATTTTATGAATCTAAACAGAAAAAGTATAGGTTTATAGTCGGAAAAATAAGTTACAAGTCGTTTTTGTAAAGGTAGTCATTTCAGTCGAAAGAACGACGTCTAGATGACCATTTTAGAAAACATACTTCCACTTTGAGTTTAACCATAATTTTTGGATATAGTTTCATGTTCATAATAAAAATCATTTTCTCAGAATAACAACTTTTAAATCAAAGTTTATCATAGTTTTTAATTAACTAACCCAAAACAGCCCGCGGTGTTACTACGACGGCGTAAATCCGGTTTTACGGTGTTTTTCGTGTTTCCAGGTTTTAAATCATTAAGTTAGCATATCATATAGATATAGAACATGTGTTTAGTTGATTTTAAAAGTCAAGTTAGAAGGATTAACTTTTGTTTGCGAACAAGTTTAGAATTAACTAAACTATGTTCTAGTGATTACAAGTTTAAACCTTCGAATAAGATAGCTTTATATGTATGAATCGAATGATGTTATGAACATCATTACTACCTTAATTTCCTTGGATAAACCTACTGGAAAAGAGAAAAAATGGATCTAGCTTCAATGGATCCTTGGATGGCTCGAAGTTCTTGAAGCAGAATCATGACACGAAAACAAGTTCAAGTAAGATCATCACTTGAAATAAGATTGTTATAGTTATAGAAATTGAACCAAAGTTTGAATATGATTATTACCTTGTATTAGAATGATAACCTACTGTAAGAAACAAAGATTTCTTGAGGTTGGATGATCACCTTACAAGATTGGAAGTGAGCTAGCAAACTTGAAAGTATTCTTGATTTTATGAAACTAGAACTTTTGAAATTTATGAAGAACACTTAGAACTTGAAGATAGAACTTGAGAGAGATCAATTAGATGAAGAAAATTGAAGAATGAAAGTGTTTGTAGGTGTTTTTGGTCGTTGGTGTATGGATTAGATATAAAGGATATGTTATTTTGTTTTCATGTAAATAAGTCATGAATGATTACTCATATTTTTGTAATTTTATGAGATATTTCATGCTAGTTGCCAAATGATGGTTCCCACATGTGTTAGGTGACTCACATGGGCTGCTAAGAGCTGATCATTGGAGTGTATATACCAATAGTACATACATCTAAAAGCTGTGTATTGTACGAGTACGAATACGGGTGCATACGAGTAGAATTGTTGATGAAACTGAACGAGGATGTAATTGTAAGCATTTTTGTTAAGTAGAAGTATTTTGATAAGTGTCTTGAAGTCTTTCAAAAGTGTATGAATACATATTAAAACACTACATGTATATACATTTTAACTGAGTCGTTAAGTCATCGTTAGTCGTTACATGTAAATGTTGTTTTGAAACCTTTAGGTTAACGATCTTGTTAAATGTTGTTAACCCAATGTTTATAATATCAAAAGAGACTTTAAATTATTATATTATCATGATATTATGATGTACGAATATCTCTTAATATGATATATATACATTAAATGTCGTTACAACGATAATCGTTACATATATGTCTCGTTTCAAAATCATTAAGTTAGTAGTCTTGTTTTTACATATGTAGTTCATTGTTAATATACTTAATGATATGTTTACTTATCATAATATCATGTTAACTATATATATAACCATATATATGTCATCATATAGTTTTTACAAGTTTTAACGTTCGTGAATCACCGGTCAACTTGGGTGGTCAATTGTCTATATGAAACCTATTTCAATTAATCAAGTCTTAACAAGTTTGATTGCTTAACATGTTGGAAACATTTAATCATGTAAATATCAATCTCAATTAATATATATAAACATGGAAAAGTTCGGGTCACTACAGTACCTACCCGTTAAATAAATTTCGTCCCGAAATTTTAAGCTGTTGAAGGTGTTGACGAATCTTCTGGAAATAGATGCGGGAATTTCTTCTTCATCTGATCTTCACGCTCCCAGGTGAACTCGGGTCCTCTACGAGCATTCCATCGAACCTTAACAATTGGTATCTTGTTTTGCTTAAGTCTTTTAACCTCACGATCCATTATTTCGACGGGTTCTTCGATGAATTGAAGTTTTTCGTTGATTTGGATTTCATCTAACGGAATAGTGAGATCTTCTTTAGCAAAACATTTCTTTAAATTCGAGACGTGGAAAGTGTTATGTACAGCCGTGAGTTGTTGAGGTAACTCTAGTCGGTAAGCTACTGGTCCGACACGATCAATAATCTTGAATGGTCCAATATACCTTGGATTTAATTTCCCTCGTTTACCAAATCGAACAACGCCTTTCCAAGGTGCAACTTTAAGCATGACCATCTCTCCAATTTCAAATTCTATATCTTTTCTTTTAATGTCAGCGTAGCTCTTTTGTCGACTTTGGGCGGTTTTCAACCGTTGTTGAATTTGGATGATCTTCTCGGTAGTTTCTTGTATAATCTCTGGACCCGTAATCTGTCTATCCCCCACTTCACTCCAACAAATCGGAGACCTGCACTTTCTACCATAAAGTGCTTCAAACGGCGCCATCTCAATGCTTGAATGGTAGCTGTTGTTGTAGGAAAATTCTGCTAATGGTAGATGTCGATCCCAACTGTTTCCGAAATCAATAACACATGCTCGTAGCATGTCTTCAAGCGTTTGTATCGTCCTTTCGCTCTGCCCATCTGTTTGTGGATGATAGGCAGTACTCATGTCTAGACGAGTTCCTAATGCTTGCTGTAATGTCTGCCAGAATCTTGAAATAAATCTGCCATCCCTATCAGAGATAATAGAGATTGGTATTCCATGTCTGGAGACGACTTCCTTCAAATACAGTCGTGCTAACTTCTCCATCTTGTCATCTTCTCTTATTGGTAGGAAGTGTGCTGATTTGGTGAGACGATCAACTATTACCCAAATAGTATCAAAACCACTTGCAGTCCTTGGCAATTTAGTGATGAAATCCATTGTAATGTTTTCCCATTTCCATTCCGGGATTTCGGGTTGTTGAAGTAGACCTGATGGTTTCTGATGCTCAGCTTTGACCTTAGAACACGTCAAACATTCTCCTACGTATTTAGCAACATCGGCTTTCATACCCGGCCACCAAAAATGTTTCTTGAGATCCTTGTACATCTTCCCCGTTCCAGGATGTATTGAGTATCTGGTTTTATGAGCTTCTCTAAGTACCATTTCTCTCATATCTCCAAATTTTGGTACCCAAATCCTTTCAGACCTATACCGGGTTCCGTCTTCCCGAATATTAAGATGCTTCTCCGATCCTTTGGGTATTTCATCCTTTAAATTTCCCTCTTTTAAAACTCCTTGTTGCGCCTCCTTTATTTGAGTAGTAAGGTTATTAAGAATCATTATATTCATAGATTTTACTCGAATGGGTTCTCTGTCCTTCCTGCTCAAGGCATCGGCTACCACATTTGCCTTCCCTGGGTGGTAACGAATCTCAAAGTCGTAATCATTCAATAATTCAATCCACCTACGCTGCCTCATATTCAGTTGTTTCTGATTAAATATGTGTTGAAGACTTTTGTGGTCGGTATATATAATACTTTTGACCCCATATAAGTAGTGCCTCCAAGTCTTTAATGCAAAAACAACCGCGCCTAATTCCAAATCATGCGTCGTATAATTTTGTTCGTGAATCTTCAATTGTCTAGACGCATAAGCAATCACCTTCGTTCGTTGCATTAATACACAACCGAGACCTTGCTTTGATGCGTCACAATAAATCACAAAATCATCATTCCCTTCAGGCAATGACAATATAGGTGCCGTAGTTAGCTTTTTCTTCAATAACTGAAACGCTTTCTCTTGCTCATCATTCCATTCAAATTTCTTCCCTTTATGCGTTAATGCAGTCAAGGGTTTTGCTATTCTGGAAAAGTCTTGGATGAACCTTCTGTAGTAACCAGCTAGTCCTAAAAACTGGCGTACGTGTTTCGGAGTTTTCGGGGTTTCCCACTTTTCAACAGTTTCTATCTTTGCTGGATCCACCTTAATACCTTCTTTGTTCACTATGTGACCGAGGAATTGAACTTCTTCCAACCAAAATGCACACTTTGAAAACTTAGCGTACAATTCTTCCTTCCTCAATACTTCTAACACCTTTCTCAAATGTTCACCGTGTTCTTGGTCATTCTTTGAGTAAATAAGTATGTCATCAATGAAAACAATGACAAACTTATCAAGGTATGGTCCACACACTCGGTTCATAAGGTCCATGAACACAGCTGGTGCATTAGTTAAACCAAATGGCATGACCATAAACTCGTAATGACCGTAACGTGTTCTGAAAGCAGTCTTTGGAATATCATCTTCTTTCACCCGCATTTGATGATACCCGGAACGTAAGTCAATCTTTGAATAAACAGACGAGCCTTGTAGTTGATCAAATAAGTCGTCGATTCTCGGTAGTGGGTAGCGGTTCTTGATGGTAAGTTTGTTCAACTCTCGGTAGTCGATACACAACCTGAATGTACCATCTTTCTTCTTGACAAACAAAACGGGAGCTCCCCACGGTGATGTGCTTGGTCGAATGAAACCACGCTCTAAAAGTTCTTGTAATTGGCTTTGCAGTTCTTTCATCTCGCTGGGTGCAAGTCTGTAAGGAGCACGAGCTATTGGTGCAGCTCCTGGTACAAGATCTATTTGAAATTCAACGGATCGATGTGGGGGTAATCCCGGTAATTCTTTCGGAAATACATCGGGAAATTCTTTTGCAATGGGAACATCATTGATGCTCTTTTCTTCAGTTTGTACTTTCTCGACGTGTGCTAGAACAGCATAGCAACCTTTTCTTATTAGTTTTTGTGCCTTCAAATTACTAATAAGATGTAGCTTCGTGTTGCCCTTTTCTCCGTACACCATTAAGGGTTTTCCTTTTTCTCGTATAATGCGAATTGCATTTTTGTAACAAACGATCTCCGCTTTCACTTCTTTCAACCAGTCCATACCGATTATCACATCAAAACTCCCTAACTCTACTGGTATCAAATCAATCTTAAATGTTTTGCTAACCAGTTTAATTTCTCGATTCCGACATATATTATCTGCTGAAATTAATTTACCATTTGCTAATTCGAGTAAAAATTTACTATTCAAAGGCGTCAATGGACAACTTAATTTAGCACAAAAATCTCTACTCATATAGCTTCTATCCGCACCCGAATCAAATAAAACGTAAGCAGATTTATTGTCAATAAGAAACGTACCCGTAACAAGCTCCGGGTCTTCCTGTGCCTCTACCGCATTAATATTGAAAACTCTTCCACGGCCTTGTCCATTCGTGTTCTCCTGGTTCGGGCAATTTCTAATAATGTGGCCTGGTTTTCCACATTTATAACAAACTACATTGGCATAACTTGCTCCGACACTACTTGCTCCGCCATTACTCGTTCCGACACCATTTGTTCCTTTCGTTCTATTAACCCCTGGTCCGTAGACCTCACACTTCGCCGCGCTATGACCATTTCTTTTACACTTGTTGCAAAATTTGGTGCAGAACCCCGAGTGATTCTTTTCACACCTTTGGCATAGCTGCTTCTGATTGTTGTTGTTGTTGCGGTTATTATTGTTGTTGGGATGATTGTTGTAGTTGTTGTTGTTGTTGTTGTTGTTGTTGGGCCGTTTGTTGTAGTTGCGATTGATGTTGCGATTGTTGGGACAATTGTTGCGATTATTGTTGTAATTGCTGTTGTTGTTGTATTGGTGATTCTTATCACCGTTTTCCTCCCACTTTCTTTTGACTTGCTTCACATTGGCCTCTTCAGCAGTCTGTTCTTTAATTCTTTCTTCAATCTGGTTCACTAGTTTGTGAGCCATTCTACATGCCTGTTGTATGGAGGCGGGCTCGTGTGAACTTATATCTTCTTGGATTCTTTCCGGTAATCCTTTCACAAACGCGTCGATCTTCTCTTCCTCATCTTCGAAGGCTCCCGGACACAATAGGCACAATTCTGTGAATCGTCTTTCGTACGTGGTAATATCAAATCCTTGGGTTCGTAACCCTCTAAGTTCTGTCTTGAGCTTATTGACCTCGGTTCTGGGACGGTACTTCTCGTTCATCAAGTGCTTGAATGCTGACCACGGTAGTGCGTACGCATCATCTTGTCCCACTTGCTCTAGATAGGTATTCCACCATGTTAACGCAGAACCTGTGAAGGTATGCGTAGCGTACTTCACTTTGTCCTCTTCAGTACACTTACTTATGGCAAACACCGATTCAACCTTCTCGGTCCACCGTTTCAATCCGATCGGTCCTTCGGTTCCATCAAATTCCAAAGGTTTGCAGGCGGTGAATTCTTTGTAGGTGCATCCTACACGATTTCCTGTACTGCTAGATCCAAGGTTATTGTTGGTATGTAGCGCAGCCTGTACTGCGGCTATGTTTGAAGCTAGAAAAGTACGGAATTCCTCTTCATTCATATTCACGGTGTGTCGAGTAGTCGGTGCCATTTCCTTCAAAATAGTTAAATGGAACAAGTTAATCATACAGAATATTAAGAGTAGTTAATAGTATTTCGTAGCATAATATGAACTCATTTATAAAAGATTTTTCTTCATATTAGCGTTTTATAAGTTTAAATTCGGGTAGTACCTACCCGTTAAGTTCATACTTAGTAGCTAATATACAATTCAACTACTACAATTCTATATGAAAAACTGATTATAATAATATTTCGCGTTCAAACTTTTATACAATATTTTACAAACTTACAATACCGCTTATTTTACATAAAGCATGAAATATAGCACACAATAACTTTGATACAATATAGTTGTGAAGACAATTCTAGCTAGTACACAAGTCGTTCAGCAAAGGCAATAAAGACACGTAATTCATACGTCTAGAAACAAGTCATGCATTCTGGTTTTACTAGGACTACTTCCCATCCTTGGTCTTGTGCAACATAACCGTTATGGCCGTTGATAAGACAGCGTGTTGTAACGTCATCAAAGGGACGAGGGTTACGTAATGTCCAACAGTCCCGTAATAATCTAAAAACCTCATTTCTTACCCCAATTACCGACTCCGTCACTTGTGGAAACGTTTTGTTTAATAGTTGTAGCCCGATGTTCTTGTTCTCACTTTGGTGAGAAGCGAACATTACTAATCCGTAAGCATAACATGCTTCTTTATGTTGCATGTTAGCCGCTTTTTCTAAATCACGAAGTCCAATATTCGGATATATTGAGTCAAAATAATTTCTTAACCCGTTGCGTAAAATAGCATTTGGGTTCCCCGCAATATATGCGTCAAAGTAAACACATCGTAACTTATGGGTTTCCCAATGTGATATCCCCCATCTTTCAAACGAAAGTCTCTTATAAACCAAGACATTCTTGGAACGTTCTTCGAATGTCTTACAAACTGATCTCGCCTTAAATAGTTGTGCCGAAGAATTCTGGCCGACTCTAGACAAGATTTCATCAATCATGTCTCCGGGTAGGTCTCTTAAAATATTGGGTTGTCTATCCATTTTGTGTTTTTAAACTGTAAAATAGACAAGAGTTAGATTCATAAAAAAAATACTTATTAATACAAGCAATTTTTACATATATCATAAAGCATAAGAACACTATATTACATATATTACACCACACGAATACAACTATCTTATTTCGACTCGCTCGTTTCTTCTTCTTCGGTTTTGGTTCGTTTTGCCAAGTTTCTAGGGATATATGATGTTCCCCTAATACGAGCCGTCGTTGTCCACATTGGTTTAGAAAAACCTGGTGGTTTAGAGGTTCCCGGGTCATTGTTACAACTTAAGGACTTCGGGGGTTGACGATACATATAAAGTTCATCGGGGTTGGAATTAGATTTCTCTATTTTTATGCCCTTTCCTTTATTATTTTCTTTTGCCTTTTTAAATTCAGTTGGGGTAATTTCTATAACATCATCGGAATTCTCGTCGGAATCCGATTCATCGGAGAATTGGTAATCCTCCCAATATTTTGCTTCCTTGGCGGAAACACCATTGACCATAATTAACTTTGGTCGGTTGGTTGAGGATTTTCTTTTACTTAACCGTTTTATTATTTCCCCCACCGGTTCTATTTCTTCATCCGGTTCTGATTCTTCTTCCGGTTCCGACTCTTCTTCCGGTTCCTCTTCGGGAACTTGTGAATCAGTCCACAAATCATTCCAATTTACATTTGACTCTTCATTATTATTAGGTGAGTCAATGGGACTTGTTCTAGAGGTAGACATCTATCACATAATATCAAACACGTTAAGAGATTAATATATCACATAATATTCATATGTTAAAAATATATAGTTTCCAACAAAAATGTTAAGCAATCATTTTTAAAGAAAACACGGTCGAAGTCCAGACTCACTAATGCATCCTAACAAACTCGATAAGACACACTAATGCAAATTTTCTGGTTCTCTAAGACCAACGCTCGGATACCAACTGAAATGTCCCGTTCTTATTGATTAAAAACGTTCCATATTAATTGATTTCGTTGCGAGGTTTTGACCTCTATATGAGACGTTTTTCAAAGACTGCATTCATTTTTAAAACAAACCATAACCTTTATTTCATAAATAAAGGTTTAAAAAGCTTTACGTAGATTATCAAATAATGATAATCTAAAATATCCTGTTTACACACGACCATTACATAATGGTTTACAATACAAATATGTTACATCGAAATCAGTTTCTTGAATGCAGTTTTTACACAATATCATACAAACATGGACTCCAAATCTTGTCCTTATTTTAGTATGCAACAGCGGAAGCTCTTAATATTCACCTGAGAATAAACATGCTTTAAACGTCAACAAAAATGTTGGTGAGTTATAGGTTTAACCTATATATATCAAATCGTAACAATAGACCACAAGATTTCATATTTCAATACACATCCCATACATAGAGATAAAAATCATTCATATGGTGAACACCTGGTAACCGACAATAACAAGATGCATATATAAGAATATCCCCATCATTCCGGGACACCCTTCGGATATGATATAAATTTCGAAGTACTAAAGCATCCGGTACTTTGGATGGGGTTTGTTAGGCCCAATAGATCTATCTTTAGGATTCGCGTCAATTAGGGTGTCTGTTCCCTAATTCTTAGATTACCAGACTTAATAAAAAGGGGCATATTCGATTTCGATAATTCAACCATAGAATGTAGTTTCACGTACTTGTGTCTATTTTGTAAATCATTTATAAAACCTGCATGTATTCTCATCCCAAAAATATTAGATTTTAAAAGTGGGACTATAACTCACTTTCACAGATTTTTACTTCGTCGGGAAGTAAGACTTGGCCACTGTTGATTCACGAACCTATAACAATATATACATATATATTAAAGTATGTTCAAAATATATTTACAACACTTTTAATATATTTTGATGTTTTAAGTTTATTAAGTCAGTTGTCCTCGTTAGTAACCTATAACTAGTTGTCCACAGTTAGATGTACAAAAAAATAAATCGATAAATATTATCTTGAATCAATCCACGACCCAATGTATACGTATCTCAGTATTGATCACAACTCAAACTATATATATTTTGGAATCAACCTCAACCCTGTATAGCTAACTCCAACATTCACATATAGAGTGTCTATGGTTGTTCCGAAATATATATAGATGTGTCGACATGATAGGTCGAAACATTGTATACGTGTCTATGGTATCTCAAGATTACATAATATACAATACAAGTTGATTAAGTTATGGTTGGAATAGATTTGTTACCAATTTTCACGTAGCTAAAATGAGAAAAATTATCCAATCTTGTTTTACCCATAACTTCTTCATTTTAAATCCGTTTTGAGTGAATCAAATTGCTATGGTTTCATATTGAACTCTATTTTATGAATCTAAACAGAAAAAGTATAGGTTTATAGTCGGAAAAATAAGTTACAAGTCGTTTTTGTAAAGGTAGTCATTTCAGTCGAAAGAACGACGTCTAGATGACCATTTTAGAAAACATACTTCCACTTTGAGTTTAACCATAATTTTTGGATATAGTTTCATGTTCATAATAAAAATCATTTTCTCAGAATAACAACTTTTAAATCAAAGTTTATCATAGTTTTTAATTAACTAACCCAAAACAGCCCGCGGTGTTACTACGACGGCGTAAATCCGGTTTTACGGTGTTTTTCGTGTTTCCAGGTTTTAAATCATTAAGTTAGCATATCATATAGATATAGAACATGTGTTTAGTTGATTTTAAAAGTCAAGTTAGAAGGATTAACTTTTGTTTGCGAACAAGTTTAGAATTAACTAAACTATGTTCTAGTGATTACAAGTTTAAACCTTCGAATAAGATAGCTTTATATGTATGAATCGAATGATGTTATGAACATCATTACTACCTTAATTTCCTTGGATAAACCTACTGGAAAAGAGAAAAAATGGATCTAGCTTCAATGGATCCTTGGATGGCTCGAAGTTCTTGAAGCAGAATCATGACACGAAAACAAGTTCAAGTAAGATCATCACTTGAAATAAGATTGTTATAGTTATAGAAATTGAACCAAAGTTTGAATATGATTATTACCTTGTATTAGAATGATAACCTACTATAAGAAACAAAGATTTCTTGAGGTTGGATGATCACCTTACAAGATTGGAAGTGAGCTAGCAAACTTGAAAGTATTCTTGATTTTATGAAACTAGAACTTTTGAAATTTATGAAGAACACTTAGAACTTGAAGATAGAACTTGAGAGAGATCAATTAGATGAAGAAAATTGAAGAATGAAAGTGTTTGTAGGTGTTTTTGGTCGTTGGTGTATGGATTAGATATAAAGGATATGTTATTTTGTTTTCATGTAAATAAGTCATGAATGATTACTCATATTTTTGTAATTTTATGAGATATTTCATGCTAGTTGCCAAATGATGGTTCCCACATGTGTTAGGTGACTCACATGGGCTGCTAAGAGCTGATCATTGGAGTGTATATACCAATAGTACATACATCTAAAAGCTGTGTATTGTACGAGTACGAATACGGGTGCATACGAGTAGAATTGTTGATGAAACTGAACGAGGATGTAATTGTAAGCATTTTTGTTAAGTAGAAGTATTTTGATAAGTGTCTTGAAGTCTTTCAAAAGTGTATGAATACATATTAAAACACTACATGTATATACATTTTAACTGAGTCGTTAAGTCATCGTTAGTCGTTACATGTAAATGTTGTTTTGAAACCTTTAGGTTAACGATCTTGTTAAATGTTGTTAACCCAATGTTTATAATATCAAAAGAGACTTTAAATTATTATATTATCATGATATTATGATGTACGAATATCTCTTAATATGATATATATACATTAAATGTCGTTACAACGATAATCGTTACATATATGTCTCGTTTCAAAATCATTAAGTTAGTAGTCTTGTTTTTACATATGTAGTTCATTGTTAATATACTTAATGATATGTTTACTTATCATAATATCATGTTAACTATATATATAACCATATATATGTCATCATATAGTTTTTACAAGTTTTAACGTTCGTGAATCACCGGTCAACTTGGGTGGTCAATTGTCTATATGAAACCTATTTCAATTAATCAAGTCTTAACAAGTTTGATTGCTTAACATGTTGGAAACATTTAATCATGTAAATATCAATCTCAATTAATATATATAAACATGGAAAAATTCGGGTCACTACAAGTTAATTGTCGATCTCCTACTTCATTCCAACAGATAGGAGATCTACACTTCCTTCCATACAATGCTTCGAATGGTGCAGCTTTAATGCTCGCATGATAACTATTATTATACGAGAATTTTGCTAACGGTAAATACTTATCCCATCCGTTTCCAAAATCGATCACACATGCCCTGAGCATGTCTTCAAGAGTCTGAATTGTTCTTTCACTCTGCCCGTCCGTTTGCGGATGATATGCGGTACTCATATCCAAACGAGTTCCTAGTGCCTCCTGTAGTGATTGCCAGAACTTTGAGGTAAATCTACTATCACGATCAGATATAATGGAAATAGGTATTCCATGCCTTGAAACAATTTCCTTTATATACAATCGTAATAGTTTCTCCATCCTATTCGTTTCCTTTATAGGCAAGAAATGTGCAGACTTGGTGAGATGATCAACAATCACCCAAATGGTGTCGTATCCCCAGGCAGTCTTTGGTAACTTCGTGATGAAATCCATGGTAATACCATCCCATTTCCATTCTGGGATTTCTGGTTGTTGAAGTAACCCTGACGGCTTCTGGTGTTCTGCTTTGACCTTAGAACAAGTTAAACACTCCCCAACATATGTTGCAACGTCTGTCTTTAAATTAGGCCACCAATAACGTGTCTTAAGATCTTGGTACATCTTTCCAACTCCAGGATGTATCGAGTATCTTGTCTTATGTGCCTCGTTCAATATCAACTTCCTTAATCCACCCAACTTCGGTACCCAAATACGATTTGCAAAATATCGAATTCCATCTTCCCGTATAACGAGTTGCTTCTCATACTTCTTCATTATTTCATTTCTTATGTTTTCTTTAGTAAGTGCTTCTCGTTGAACTTCTTTGATTTGTGAGTTGAGATTCATGCGAATTTTTATGTTCATCGCTCGTACTCGAATTGGTTCTCGTTCCTTTCTGCTTAATGCGTCAGCCACCACATTCGCTTTCCCGGGATGATAACGAATTTCACAATCATAGTCGTTTATTAACTCGACCCACCTACGTTGCCTCATGTTCAGCTGTTTCTGATCAAAAATATGTTGAAGGCTTTTATGATCAGTAAACACAGTGCATTTAACTCCATACAAGTAGTGTCTCCACATCTTCAATGCAAACACGACTGCTCCCAGTTCTAAATCATGCGTCGTATAATTCCGCTCGTGAATCTTCAATTGTCGGGATGCGTATGCAATAACTTTCTTCCGTTGCATAAGAACGCAACCAAAACCTTGTCGCGAAGCGTCACAATATATTTCAAAATCATCGTTCCCTTCTGGTAACGATAAAATAGGCGTCGTAGTTAACTTCTTCTTCAGTAATTGAAATGCACTCTCCTGCTCAGAAGTCCATTCATATTTCTTCCCTTTTTGTGTTAACGCTGTCAACGGCTTAGCTATTCGGGAAAAATCTTGAATAAACCTTCTATAATAACCGGCTAAACCCAAAAATTGGCGTATCTGCATTGGTGTCTTAGGAGTCTCCCATTTTTCAATGGCTTCAATTTTTGCTGGATCAACCTGAATTCCTTTGCTACTAACAACGTGGCCAAGAAATTGCACTTCTTTCAACCAGAAAGCACATTTAGAAAATTTAGCATATAGCTGTTCTTTTCTCAACAACTCTAATATCAACCTTAAATGCTGTTAATGCTCTTGCTCACTCTTGGAATAGATAAGAATATCATCAATGAAAACGATAACAAACTTATCTAAATATGGACTACAAACTCGATTCATGAGGTCCATGAATACAGCTGGCGCATTCGTCAATCCAAACGGTATGACCAAAAATTCGTAATGACCATAACGTGTCCGAAAAGCAGTTTTCGGTATATCTTCTTCTTTGACGCGTAATTGATGATAACCCGATCTTAGGTCGATTTTCGAATAAACACATGATCCTTGCAGTTGATCAAATAAGTCATCAATTCTCGGTAGTGGATACCGATTCTTGATAGTTAACTTATTTAATTCACGATAATCTATACACATCCTAAAAGATCCATCTTTCTTTTTAACAAATAAAATCGGAGCTCCCCACGGTGAAGTACTTGGTCGTATGAATCCACGATCCAGTAATTCTTTTAACTGACTCTGAAGTTCTTTTAACTCGCACGGTGCAAGTCTATATGGAGCACGGGCAACTGGTGCAGCTCCTGGTACTAAATCTATTTGAAATTCTACAGATCTAAATGGAGGTAATCCCGGCAACTCTTCCGGAAAAACTTTAGGAAAATCTCTTGCCACAGGCACATCGTTGATGCACTTCTCTTTTTCTTTCTTTTCAACTTTATTAACATGTGCTAAGATAGCATAGCACCCTTTCTTCAAGCACTTTTGAGCTTTCAAATAACTAATGAGTTTTAGCTTTGAGTTACCCTTCTCTCCATAAATCATTACTGGCGTTTTATTCTTACGAGGAATGCGAATTGCCTTCTTGGCGCACACAACTTCAGCTCCTATTTTGGACATCCAGTCCATGCCGACTATTACATCAAAACTTCCTAATTCTACGGGTATCAAATCAATCTTAAATGTTTCTCCGGCTAAATTTATTTTACAATCACGGCAAATTTTATCGGCTTTAATTAGTTTACCATTAGCTAACTCAATCATGTACTTAGCATCTAGAGGTAATGATGAACAATTTAATTTAGCGTGAAAGTCTCTACACACGTAACTTCTATCAGCACCAGTATCGAATATAATAGATGCGGATAAGTTATTAATGGTAAACGTACCCGTAACAAGCTCCGGGTCTTCACACGCCTCTCTAGCATTAATAACAAATGCTCTCCCTCGTGCAGGTCCGATATTCTTCTCTGGATTCGGGCACTGGCTCTTATAATGACCCTGTTTCCCACATCCATAACAAGTAACAGTAGCCAAAGCAGTTCTATTTGCATTAGTGGCAGGTGTCTTGGTACCATTTGTATTTGTAACGAGAGCCCTACAATCTTTAGCAAGATGACCCTTTCGATTACACTTGTTGCATACCACACTACAGTAACCAAAATGATGTTTGTGGCATCGGTTGCATAAAGGACTTTGTCCTTTGTAACCAAAGCTTAAACCACTACCCGCACCTTGCGTGATTTCTTGTTTCTTAAAAGATTGTTGTTGGTTACCTCGATCATAATTTCCATTCCACTTTCTTTTGTTACCTGATACCTTCACATCAGTATTGGATACTTTCTTATCCATGATGACCTGATCCATTAGCTCGTTTGCCATGGTTATAGCTTCATGAATTGTCTTAGGTTTCGATGCTGTAACATTAGCCTTGACCTTTTTGGGCAAACCATCTTTGTACATTTCAATCTTCCGTTCTTCGGTTGGAACCAATTCAGGACATAGCAAAACTAATTCCATGAATCGCTGATTGTAGTTGGTGATTTCAGTACCAATAACCTTCAGACTTCGTAATTCATCTTCCAACTTCCTAACCTCGTTCCTTGGACAATATTCGTTGATTAACATTGTTTTGAATTCTTCCCATGGAGTATCATAAGCTACATCTCCTCCTACAGCCTTCACAAAATTTTTCCACCACGTGAGTGCACTATCTTGTAAAGTGCACGATGCATACTTGGTCATGTCCTTTTCAACACAATCACTGATTTTAAACACAGTCTCCATCTTTTCTATCCACCGGGTTAAACCGATCGGTCCTTCCGTTCCACTGAATGATGAGGGCTTGCAAGCTTGAAAAGTTTTGTAAGTGCACCCCACACGAGGATTTGGGTTAACTGCAGCACCTCTTGCAGCCTCGACCCATAACATTCTGTCGTTCACTCGCTGATTGATGAGTTCCTGAATTTCTTGTTCCGTCATTCGGTTCAATCGCGCCATAATCTTCAATAAGAATGAAAAAAAAATAATTATTCACATGGAATATTATAGATGTAGTATGTATTTACAGTACATCGTAGCTTATTAATAATATGAACCAGTTATTATTATAAAAGCCTTTTCTTCTTATTAGCATTTTATAATTATATCTAGGGTAGTACCTACCCGTTAAAGTTCATACTTAATAGCTTAGTACGAAAATCAATTACTACCACCCAAATAATACTTAACCATGGAAAATTATTGCATTTCACACTTCACTATTTTACATATGCTTATCTTACATCGAACATTAAGCAAACCACACTAATAATATTATACAAAACATTATATGATCCCATGGTTTAATACGGCAGCGCATCGTTTGGTCTATTTTCTAGGACGTTTAGGTTCAAGGAATGGCCTAACGCTTATCCTAGTTGTCTGCCTATATTTTGGCGGTGGGGCTGAAGAACTGGATGCCGGGATAGAATGAATAGGGATAGCGGGAATAGGGGTGGTAGTGTCTAGTGGAGTTGGTGCTACATCATCCTTACTAAACTCGGGATTTGAATTTTCTAATTCATTAGCCTTTCGTTTCTTTCCTAGTTCGAACTTGTCTTTTGTAATTTCCTGTATTTCTTCCTCGGGTTCACTTTCCTCCTCGGGTTCACTTTCCGGGTTCTCTATAGTCGGTTCATCCGGAATTTGTGAGTCTTCCCCAAAGATATCATTTTCGTCATCGGATAGGTTAATGACTGGAACACCATCTGAAGATTCTGATTCGGAGTCGCTGAATGTGATAACAAGTTTTGAGCCCGACATCTATCACACAAAAACTAACCCATTAGTACTACATAATATTTACATATAAATTTTAACCAACAATGATAAGCAATGGTTTTTAAATCAGACCCGGTCAAAGTCCAGACTTACTAATGTATCCTAACGACTTATCAGTTAGACACACTAATGCAAACCTGGTTCGCTAAGACCACCGCTCTGATACCACATGTCATAACCCGTCCTTAACCATAAGAACGTGTTAGATAACGTATGATTTCATTGCGAGGTATTGACCTCTATATGCGACATTTTTAAAAGAACAACTGCATATATTTTACATTACAAACCATAATTCTTATTTTAATACAAGCTTTAGACAAAATAAAGATGATTATCGTTTAGCGATAATCTTAGACTTACAAACTTTACAAATGATGATAACAACACGATTTCTAGCATATTTTACAATACAAATCCTCGGATATGCAGTTTTATTTTTGACACAAATATGAGTACGCAAGATCCTGCTTAAATTCAACATGTTGCAGCGGAAGCTTTTAGTTATCACCTGAGAATAGACATGTTTAAAACGTCAACATAAAGTTGGTGAGATATAGGTTTAATGCCGGCAGCGATATAAATATATAGACCACAAGATTTCATATATAAACATTTTAATAAAAATATTCTAAGTGGTTGAGCACTTGATAACTATACTTAACATTTAATCACGTCGCATATTCCCTTTATTATGAAATCTTACTACACCGTACCAAGTGTAGTCACGAAACGAAGTACTGTGCAACCGTTGAATACTGGTCGTCCAGTCCGGTTGGGGTTGTCAGGCCCGATAGATCTATCAACAGGATTCGCGTTTACAATACCGCTGTAAATAATAGTTACCAAGCTACAGGGAAGTATGCCAGTGGTACAACTCAACGTAGAATATATTTTTCAGTTACTTGTGTCCATAACGTAAAACATAAAATACATGTATTCTCATCCCGAAATATTTAGAGTTTAAAAGTGGGACTATATACTCACTTTCGTCTTGAAGATATGTAATTTTGACTTGGTCTCCGATTGATATCACGAACCTATCCATATATAATATATCAATACCTTTTCTTTTTAAACAAACGTCACATATATATACTTATAATACTTTTGATACTTTTAATAATTCCTTAGTCCGTAGTTAGCAGTCCGATGTTAGTAATTCAATTTTAATGGTTCATTTTTAGGTGTTTAATAAACCCCCAATGAAATAAATAAAAACCCCCCATCGTATATGTATTGGTCGAGATTAATCTTGACCCACGGTACCGGTGTTGTCAAATGACGTGTTGCATACATAAAGTACCGGTGTTGTCAAATGACGTGTTGCGTACAATCATGGGATCTTATGATTAATCTTCTCGTATTGTTTACGGGTGATCCTGAACCATATAAAATTAAATTATGAGTACATATATATAAAATATCATGTTATTTTAAAAAGATGTGATTTATTTAATTTTCTCCAATTATTTTCGTAGCTAAACTAGTCTTAGATATCCGATCTCGTTTTGGTCATAGTTTCTTCGTTACAACTCCGTTTTCGTTGGTTCAACTTGCCACTTCCTTGGATCGAGTCCCTCTTTAAGACTATGAACTGTAAATACCTTAGTTTGTATTCGAAATCACAGGTCATAGGTCAAACTTTAGTGAAACTTATGAAGTTAATCATTTTCCATCATGTAAACAACCTTAAATGATTATTTTTCTAAAAATACTTATACTTTGAGTTAAATCATGAAATTTTTATGTGTTATCATATTCATAGTAAAAATCATTTTTCCAGAAAATAAACCTCCAATTCAAAGTTTAAGATGATTTTTAATTATCCAACCCAAAACAGCCCCCGGTTACACTCCGACGTCGTAAAAACAGTTTTTAAGGTAATCTTTGAAAAACCAAGTTATACCTTGTTAAGTTAACATATATTTAAGTTATATTACAGGTCTTGAAGTATTTTAAAAGTTAAGTTAGAAGGATCTATTTAGTTTGCAAACAAGTTTGAAAATATTCAAACTATGTTCTTGTTGTTAAAATCTTATACCACAAAATAAGATAGCTATATATATATGAATCGAATAAGGTTATGAACATAGTTACTACCTCAAGTTCCTTGGACAAGGTTGCTGTAAAAGAGGAGTAAAAAGCTAGAACCAAAAGGGTGATGGAATTGGATGAAAGATTGGAAGTAAGTTTGTGTTCTTGGAAGGATTTCTTGAAGTGTTGTTGTAAGAGTTTTCTTATGGTGATTAATTAAGGTTTTTGAAGCTAGATCTTCATGGAACTTTGCTGAATGTTTATGGAGTTTAAAGGTTAAGAAAGAGTGTGTGTTTTAGCTAGAAAATGGAAGTTAAAATGAATCAAAATGAGGATATCCCCATGGTACTTAAAAACGTGAATGGGGAGGACAAGACAAGATTTTCAAGTTTGTTATTTTATGTAATTAGTCAACAAACTTCCAAATACCAATTACCTTATACATAAGGCATGAACAAGGGCTGGTTAGGTGGTGATTTGATGTGTATATACCAATAGTAAATACGTATAGAAGCTAGGTATGATACGGTACATATACCGTAGATATACGTATAGAAATCTTGTGAAAAATGGAATGAGAATTCAAATATAGCTATCTTTTGTGAATACACTTATATGGTTTTATGTATTTAAGTCCTTAAAAGTGATTAAATACATTACTTATACGATATATGTATAAACATTATATGTTATAAGTATTTATGTCAAATAACGTTACGTATGGTTATCGTTTTGAAAACTTAAGTTAGTAGTTTCAAAATATACTTATAACTTATTGTTATTAATACAAAATGAGATATTAAAACATCCTTAAATCATGTTAAATATGTATATATACATATATATACACAAACGTATAATTATCATATATTGTATAGTTCGTGATATCATCGGTCAAACTAGACGGTCAAACGTTGTGTAAAACTCATTTCAAAAACATAAGTCTCATCAATTTGGATTGCTTATCATGTTGGTAAGGTTTAATTTATGTAAATATTAATCTTATAAGTATAGAATGATCGAAAAAGTGCGGGTCGTTACATTTGATGATACCCGGAACGTAAGTCAATCTTTGAATAAACAGACGAGCCTTGTAGTTGATCAAATAAGTCGTCGATTCTCGGTAGTGGGTAGCGATTCTTGATGGTAAGTTTGTTCAACTCTCGGTAGTCGATACACAACCTGAATGTACCATCTTTCTTCTTGACAAACAAAACAGGAGCTCCCCACGGTGATGTGCTTGGTCGAATGAAACCACGCTCTAAAAGTTCTTGTAATTGGCTTTGCAGTTCTTTCATTTCACTGGGTGCGAGTCTGTAAGGAGCACGAGCTATTGGTGCAGCTCCTGGTACAAGATCTATTTGAAATTCAACGGATCGATGTAGGGGTAATCCCGGTAATTCTTTCGGAAATACATCGGGAAATTCTTTTGCAATGGGAACATCATTGATGCTCTTTTCTTCAGTTTATACTTTCTCGACGTGTGCTAGAACAGCATAGCAACCTTTTCTTATTAGTTTTTGTGCCTTCAAATTACTAATAAGATGTAGCTTCGTGTTGCCCTCTTCTCCGTACACCATTAAGGGTTTTCCTTTTTCTCGTATAATGCGAATTGCATTTTTGTAACAGACGATCTCTGCTTTCACTTCTTTCAACCAGTCCATACCGATTATCACATCAAAACTCCCTAACTCTACTGGTATCAAATCAATCTTAAATGTTTCGCTAACCAGTTTAATTTCTCGATTCCGACATATATTATCTGCTGAAATTAATTTACCATTTGCTAATTCGAGTAAAAATTTACTATCCAAAGGCGTCAATGGACAACTTAATTTAGCACAAAAATCTCTACTCATATAGCTTCTATCCGCACCCGAATCAAATAAAACGTAAGCAGATTTATTGTCAATAAGAAACGTACCCGTAACAAGCTCCGGGTCTTCCTGTGCCTCTGCCGCATTAATATTGAAAACTCTTCCGCGGCCTTGTCCATTCGTGTTCTCCTGGTTCGGGCAATTTCTAATAATGTGGCCCGATTTTCCACATTTATAACAAACTACATTAGCATAACTTGCTCCGACACTACTTGCTCCGCCATTACTCGTTCCGACACCATTTGTTCCTTTCGTTCTATTAACCCCTGGTCCGTAGACCTCACACTTCGCCGCACTATGACCATTTCTTTTACACTTGTTGCAAAATTTGGTGCAGAACCCCGAGTGGTACTTTTCACACCTTTGGCATAGCTGCTTCTGATTGTTGTTGTTGTTGCGGTTATTATTGTTGTTGGGATGATTGTTGTAGTTGCTGTTGTTGTTGTTGTTGTTGTTGTTGTTGTTGGGCCGTTTGTTGTAGTTGCGATTGATGTTGCGATTGTTGGGATAATTGTTGCGATTATTGTTGTAATTGCTGTTGTTGTTGTATTGGTGATTCTTATCACCGTTTTCCTCCCACTTTCTTTTGACTTGCTTCACATTGGCCTCTTCAGCAGTCTGTTCTTTAATTCTTTCTTTAATCTGGTTCACTAGTTTGTGAGCCATTCTACATGCCTGTTGTATGGAGGCGGGCTCGTGTGAACTTATATCTTCTTAGATTCTTTCCGGTAATCCTTTCACAAACGCATCGATCTTCTCTTCCTCATCTTCGAATGCTCCCGGACACAATAGGCACAATTCTGTGAATCGTCTTTCGTACGTGGTAATATCAAATCCTTGGGTTCGTAACCCTCTAAGTTCTGTCTTGAGCTTATTGACCTCGGTTCTGGGACGGTACTTCTCGTTCATCAAGTGCTTGAATGCTGACTACGGTAGTGCGTACGCATCGTCATGTCCCACTTGCTCTAGATAGGTATTCCACCATGTTAACGCAGAACCTGTGAAGGTATGCGTAGCGTACTTTACTTTGTCCTCTTCAGTACACTTACTTATGGCAAACACCGATTCGACCTTCTCGGTCCACCGTTTCAATCCGATCGGTCCTTCGGTTCCATCAAATTCCAAAGGTTTGCAGGCAGTGAATTCTTTGTAGGTGCATCCTACACGATTTCCTGTACTGCTAGATCCAAGGTTATTGTTGGTATGTAGCGCAGCCTGTACTGCGGCTATGTTTGAAGCTAGAAAAGTACGGAATTCCTCTTCATTCATATTCACGGTGTGTCGAGTAGTCGGTGTCATTTCCTTCAAAATAGTCAAATGGAACAAGTTAATCATACAGAATATTAAGAGTAGTTAATAGTATTTCGTAGCATAATATGAACTCATTTATAAAAGCTTTTTCTTCATATTAGAGTTTTATAAGTTTAAATTCGGGTAGTAACTACCCGTTAAGTTCATACTTAGTAGCTAATATACAATTCAACTACTACAATTCTATATGAAAAACTGATTATAATAATATTTCGCGTTCAAACTTTTATACAATATTTTACAAACTTACAATACCGCTTATTTTACATAAAGCATGAAATATAGCACACAATAACTTTGATACAAGATAGTTGTGAAGATAATTCTAGCTAGTACACAAGTCGTTCAGCAAAGGCAATAAAGACACGTAATTCATACGTCCAGAAACAAGTCATGCATTCTGGTTTTACTAGGACTACTTCCCATCCTTGGTCTTGTGCAACATAACCGTTATGGCCATTGATAAGACAGCGTGTTGTAACGTCGTCAAAGGGACGAGGGTTACGTAATGTCCAACAGTCCCGTAATAATCTAAAAACCTCATTTCTTACCCCAATTACCGACTCCGTCACTTGTGGAAACGTTTTGTTTAATAGTTGTAGCCCGATGTTCTTGTTCTCACTTTGGTGAGAAGCGAACATTACTAATCCGTAAGCATAACATGCTTCTTTATGTTGCATGTTAGCCGCTTTTTCTAAATCACGAAGTCCAATATTCGGATATATCGAGTTAAAATAATTTCTTAACCCGTTGCGTAAAATAGCATTTGGGTTCCCCGCAATATATGCGTCAAAGTAAACACATCGTAACTTATGGGTTTCCCAATGTGATATCCCCCATCTTTCAAACGAAAGTCTCTTATAAACCAAGACATTCTTGGAACGTTCTTCGAATGTCTTACAAACTGATCTCGCCTTAAATAGTTGTGCCAAGGAATTCTGGCCGACTCTAGACAAGATTTCATCAATCATGTCTCCGGGTAGGTCTCTTAAAATATTGGGTTGTCTATCCATTTTGTGTTTTTAAACTGTAAAATAGACAAGAGTTAGATTCATAAAAAAATACTTATTAATACAAGCAATTTTTACATATATCATAAAGCATAAGAACACTATATTACATATATTACACCACACGAATACAACTATCTTATTCCGACTCGCTCGTTTCTTCTTCTTCGGTTTTGGTTCGTTTTGCCAAGTTTCTAGGGATATATGATGTTCCCCTAATACGAGCCGTCGTTGTCCACATTGGTTTAGAAAAACCTGGTGGTTTAGAGGTTCCCGGGTCATTGTTACAACTTAAGAACTTCGGGGGTTGACGATACATATAAAGTTCATCAGGGTTGGAATTAGATTTCTCTATTTTTATGCCCTTTCCCTTATTATTTTCTTTTGCCTTTTTAAATTCAGTTGGGGTAATTTCTATAACATCATTGGAATTCTCGTCGGAATCCGATTCATCGGAGAATTGGTAATCCTCCCAATATTTTGCTTCCTTGGCGGAAACACCATTGACCATAATTAACCTTGGTCGGTTGGTTGAGGATTCTCTTTTACTTAACCGTTTTATTATTTCCCCCACCGGTTCCGATTCTTCTTCCGGTTCCGATTCTTCGTCCGGTTCCGATTCTTCTTCCGGTTCCGACTCTTCTTCCGGTTCCTCTTCGGGAACTTGTGAATCAGTCCACGAATCATTCCAATTTTCATTTGACTCTTCATTATTATTAGGTGAGTCAATGGGACTTGTTCTAGAGGTAGACATCTATCACATAATATCAAACACGTTAAGAGATTAATATATCACATAATATTCATATGTTAAAAATATATAGTTTCCAACAAAAATGTTAAGCAATCATTTTTAAAGAAAACACGGTCGAAGTCCAGAATCACTAATGCATCCTAACAAACTCGATAAGACACACTAATGCAAATTTTCTGGTTCTCTAAGACCAACGCTCGGATACCAACTGAAATGTCCCGTTCTTATTGATTAAAAACGTTCCATATTAATTGATTTCGTTGCGAGGTTTTGACCTCTATATGAGACGTTTTTCAAAGACTGCATTCATTTTAAAACAAACCATAACCTTTATTTCATCAATAAAGGTTTAAAAAGCTTTACGTAGATTATCAAATAATGATAATCTAAAATATCCTGTTTACACACGACCATTACATAATGGTTTACAATACAAATATGTTACAACAAAATAAGTTTCTTGAATGCAGTTTTTACACAATATCATACAAGCATGGACTCCAAATCTCGTCCTTATTTAAGTATGCGACAGCGGAAGCTCTTAATAATCACCTGAGAATAAACATGCTTAAAACGTCAACAAAAATGTTGGTGAGTTATAGGTTTAACCTATATATATCAAATCATAATAATAGACCACAAGATTTCATATTTCAATACACATCCCATACATAGAGATAAAAATCATTCATATGGTGAACACCTGGTAACCGACATTAACAAGATGCATATATAAGAATATCCCCATCATTCCGGGACACCCTTCGGATATGATATAAATTTCGAAGTACTAAAGCATCCGGTACTTTGGATGGGGCTTGTTGGGCCCAATAGATCTATCTTTAGGATTCGCGTCAATTAGGGTGTCTGTTCCCTAATTCTTAGATTACCAGACTTAATAAAAAGGGGCATATTCGATTTCGATAATTCAACCATAGAATGTAGTTTCACGTACTTGTGTCTATTTTGTAAATCATTTATAAACCTGCATGTATTCTCATCCCAAAAATATTAGATTTTAAAAGTGGGACTATAACTCACTTTCACAGATTTTTACTTCGTCGGGAAGTAAGACTTGGCCACTGGTTGATTCACGAACCTATAACAATATATACATATATATCAAAGTATGTTCAAAATATATTTACAACACTTTTAATATATTTTGATGTTTTAAGTTTATTAAGTCAGCTGTCCTCGTTAGTAACCTACAACTAGTTGTCCACAGTTAGATGTACAGAAATAAATCGATAAATATTATCTTGAATCGATCCACGACCCAGTGTATACGTATCTCAGTATTGATCACAACTCAAACTATATATATTTTGGAATCAACCTCAACCCTGTATAGCTAACTCCAACATTCACATATAGAGTGTCTATGGTTGTTCCGAAATATATATAGATGTGTCGACATGATAGGTCGAAACATTGTATACGTGTCTATGGTATCTCAAGATTACATAATATACAATACAAGTTGATTAAGTTATGGTTGGAATAGATTTGTTACCAATTTTCACGTAGCTAAAATGAGAAAAATTATCCAATCTTGTTTTACCCATAACTTCTTCATTTTAAATCCGTTTTGAGTGAATCAAATTGCTATGGTTTCATATTGAACTCTATTTTATGAATCTAAACAGAAAAAGTATAGGTTTATAGTCGTAAAAATAAGTTACAAGTCGTTTTTGTAAAGGTAGTCATTTCAGTCGAAAGAACGACGTCTAGATGACCATTTTAGAAAACATACTTCCACTTTGAGTTTAACCATAATTTTTGGATATAGTTTCATGTTCATAATAAAAATCATTTTCTCAGAATAACAACTTTTAAATCAAAGTTTATCATAGTTTTTAATTAACTAACCCAAAATAGCCCGCGGTGTTACTACGACGGCGTAAATCCGGTTTTACGGTGTTTTTCGTGTTTCCAGGTTTTAAATCATTAAGTTAGCATATCATATAGATATAGAACATGTGTTTAGTTGATTTTAAAAGTCAAGTTAGAAGGATTAACTTTTGTTTGCGAACAAGTTTAGAATTAACTAAACTATGTTCTAGTGATTACAAGTTTAAACCTTCGAATAAGATAGCTTTATATGTATGAATCGAATGATGTTATGAACATCATTACTACCTTAAGTTACTTGGATAAACCTACTGGAAAAGAGAAAAATGGATCTAGCTTCAATGGATCCTTGGATGGCTCGAAGTTCTTGAAGCAGAATCATGACACGAAAACAAGTTCAAGTAAGATCATCACTTGAAATAAGATTGTTATGTTATAGAAACTGAACCAAAGTTTGAATATGATTATTACCTTATATTAGAATGATAACCTACTGTAAGAAACAAAGATTTCTTGAGGTTGGATGATCACCTTACAAGATTGGAAGTGAGCTAGCAAACTTGAAAGTATTCTTGATTTTATGAAACTAGAACTTTTGGAATTTATGAAGAACACTTAGAACTTGAAGATAGAACTTGAGAGAGATCAATTAGATGAAGAAAATTGAAGAATGAAAGTGTTTGTAGGTGTTTTTGGTCGTTGGTGTATGGATTAGATATAAAGGATATGTAATTTTGTTTTCATGTAAATAAGTCATGAATGATTACTCATATTTTTGTAATTTTATGAGATATTTCATGCTAGTTGCCAAATGATGGTTCCCACATGTGTTAGGTGACTCACATGGGCTGCTAAGAGCTGATCATTGGAGTGTATATACCAATAGTACATACATCTAAAAGCTGTGTATTGTACGAGTACGAATACGGGTGCATACGAGTAGAATTGTTGATGAAACTGAACGAGGATGTAATTGTAAGCATTTTTGTTAAGTAGAAGTATTTTGATAAGTGTATTGAAGTCCTTCAAAAGTGTATAAATACATATTAAAACACTACATGTATATACATTTTAACTGAGTCGTTAAGTCATCGTTAGTCGTTACATGTAAGTGTTGTTTTGAAACCTTTAGGTTAACGATCTTGTTAAATGTTGTTAACCCAATGTTTATAATATCAAATGAGATTTTAAATTATTATATTATCATGATATTATCATGTATGAATATCATTAAATGTCTTTACAACGATAATCGTTACATATATGTCTCGTTTAAAAATTATTAAGTTAGTAGTCTTGTTTTTACATATGTAGTTCATTGTTAATATACTTAATGATATGTTTACTTATCATAGTATTATGTTAACTATATATATATCCATATATATGTCATCATATAGTTTTTACAAGTTTTAACGTTCGTGAATCACCGGTCAACTTGGGTGGTCAATTGTCTATATGAAACATATTTCAATTAATCAAGTCTTAACAAGTTTGATTGCTTAACATGTTGGAAACATTTAATCATGTAAATATCAATCTCAATTAATATATATAAACATGGAAAAGTTCGGGTCACTACATTAATGGCTAACTTTTTGCACACACATTCAATATATGATTACCAAGCTTTCTATTTTTTAGTTTTTCAAGATTCGACCTCGATCTTCAAAACCCGAAAACAGTCAACAAAAAGTCAACTTTAGATCCAAAAATGAATTTTGCAAAATACATCTCTTTCCTTCAATCGAATTGACACTAGGATGATCTCGACCTCTAATACCAATTTGTAGGTCAGATTATTCACTAATACGGATCTTTTGATCATAAACAAGCATAGATATAACGTTTGGACCAAGATAAATGGTAAACATTATGTACATGAAGAGATAAACGCGATAAATCAAGGATAAATTAATGTTATATAATAAACGTCGAAATTACAAGATTGATTTGAACAGAGAAACATTGGTGGCCACTGAAATCGCCAAATGGCTCTCCCAAATTAGGGTTACTCTCTTAACTCTAAAACACATGTGAAACTGATATATATAGACGACCTAGGGTTAGGTTGCCCCAATGGGCCTATTGACATGAACTGCCCAACAGTCGGTCCAACAGTCACATATGCTCCTGTAACTGATCATGTAGTTGTATGTAGTTGTTAAATCTGATGTAATCGTTAAATTATGTAATGTTGAATTTTAATGAAAACTTAATTTATGTCTTTTTTTTAATATTTAATATGTATATGTATTTTAATTTATGTAATGTACTTTAATTACATAATTAATTTAAAAGAAAAAAAGAAAATGAAAAACTAGTGGATCCTAGAAAATTTAATATTAACATTTGACATTTTAGATTATTAGATTTTAATTTTGATACTGTCATGTCACAGGTAGATTGCATTTTTTAATTAAAAAGTGCAAATATATCTGTGATGTTGACAGGGTTAAGAATAGTTTAATAAGAGTAATCCCACCGGTGATGGATTGTAAGTTGGGAGTTGGGACCATAAGATTGGGGCATTTAAGAGATTAGTGTCATCGATGCCACGTTTTATAAAGCCGATCTATTTTAACTTGTAGATGCATAATTCAGATTTCTTAAGGACATGTTTTTCAAACTTTTGTGCTTGTTTGTTTTCAGATTCATAGGTAATGAAATCGACCAGCCTACATTTTAATATATATTAATTGCCATCATGTCAGATATACATTGTCAGGAATCCTTTGAAGAAAACCAAGTCCACACGTTCCAACAATTGCATTGCAGGGATCCATAGCCGTTGTCTATTGACAAATTCTACATTCTACATTTAGTATAGATTTGATGAAAGAAAATGTTTTTTATAAGATGTTACGTGGTAAATTTTTCGCGAGTTACTTTTCTAAATATAACATTTCAGTGACGACGTAATTAAAAAGTGTTGCACAACTAATATATTGTCACTCTAAGATGAATAATCAACATAATTAATATATTGTCACTCTAATATATACGTAATACTTTTATGGATCTATCTAAAGATACTCCTAAAACCTATATTTTAAAACTATACTTAAGAAAATACTTTTTTGTAATAAGAATGACATAAATGTAAGTAAGATAATTATTTGTAATGATTAAAATTAAATTATACGTCTCTTAAATTTTTAAATAAATTTTTATATATTAATGAGAGATTACTGTCACGTTTAGAACATCCTTAATCCTTAATTATATATGAAATAACTGCATATGTTAATTTTCTTTAATTATCTCTTTTCTCTTACCACCAACTTTTACAAAATCTAGAGACATGATACGATTTATTGTTCGTTTTATTTTTATTTTTTTTTTAAAGACAAGGTAATTTTATTGATATATAACAATGAGTACGTCACGAGATGGGCACGAAACCCTTACAATTTCACGAGAACTCGAAAAAAGGAAAAACGACCTAGTTATCGGGAGGGAGCAGAGATTGCAACCCAACCCATGTAATTACAAGTAAAAGCTTGGCCTTGTTAGCCAAATGTTCCAATCTAATAATTTTATACAATCTGTCTAATAATTTATCAACTGGTGGGGTGTCCCCTTACCCGCTAATTTTTCGCCTGATTTACTCCTAGGCAACATGGGACAATGTTTCACTTCACATACTTCCAAATCCATGTGGCAGGGGGTTCTTTGGGTGACATGCTACGTTATTTGGCAAAATAGAAATTCCATTGTTTTTAGCAAATTGTATAAGGGTGCTGCTGTGTTGACTAATGAAATCCAACTAAAAAATTTTGATTGGATCTCAAATAGGAATGCCAAAGCTCATATTGATTGGTTCGGGTGGTTAAATGCACCTGCTTCCTCTGTTTGTCAAAGAAATAATCGGTGTGGTATCGGCTAAGGAACAATTAAGTGCATTCCCATATTGGCGCCGTGAGATTTAATTTTTAGCACATGTTGACTGTTGTTTTTTCGCTTCTGTGTTCAGATCATGGTGTTTAGTATGGGTCGTTTTCGTGTTTTGTTTTTGTTTGTTAATTCTGTCTATTTGTTGCTAGCCAAAGCCGAAGCTCCAACATAGCTGTTGCATCTTATCTAAATGGGTGGCTACCGGAAGCTTTGTCGTTGGATCCCCAACACTGTTTCTGTTTGGTCCTCCAGCTTGCGATTGTCAAGTCAGGTCTGGTGCATGTTTGGCATGTTTGGCCACTTTTGTGCTACGTTTGGTTGCATTTCGGGTCTATGTAATGTATATATGGTCGTGTTTTGTACATTATATTATCATCAATAAAAGTTTACTTTCTTGCCTTTAAAAAAAAAATTATCAACGTCAACATATGGTTTTGCTAGTTAAGGTCAAGTGTTGATATATTCTTTTTATTATAAAAAATGATTTTTTGTTTATTGGATTTAAGTTTGCCAAGATTTTTTTTTTTTTTTTTTTTTTAAGTCAAACCCACACACCCATCTAATAAACACGAATATATACATCACGTAATATCTTAAGCAGGACTCGAACCCTCAACCTAAAAGTTGTAAGGATAACCTCGATCTTTGGTAACTTTGCCAGGATGTTAAATAAATTCAGTAAAGGAACATAATTCAGTATAAATAGTCAAACATTTTACGAGCATTTTTTATATTTCTACTAGTGATGGAATATAATTATTAAAATTTATTTATATATGATTATAGATTTTAAATAGAAATAGAAATAATAATCTATAACTTTTTGAGTCGAACGTGAACCAATAGAATTCAAGGTTTTAAGCTCGATCTTACGCTAGACTAACCAAATCGGCCCAACAACTAGTCCGCAATTACTAGATGTTAATTACGAGTATATAAATCAACATTATATTATATTATATTATATTATTATTATTATTATTATTATTATTATTATTATTATTATTATTATTCTATATATCTAAATGGCATAGTCCAAGTGAATAGTAACACTCATAATTTTCAAAAATTCACCTCGAACTTTTTATATTTTCATAATTCAACTCCGCCTTTTATAATACTTAACTTCATATCTTTTACAAGCTTACCACAAAGTTTTCGCATTTTATAAATTAACCATTAAACTTCTCATTCATTATAAATCAACCACATAATTTTTTACTAACTAACAACAATTTATTATTATTATTATTATTATTATTATTATTATTATTATAAACTTAAAAGTTTTAAAACTTACAAAAAATTAGTGGGAAGCCTAGAGACAATCTGGGCCCCCACACCTCTAGCAATAGCAAAACCTATCCTAGTAATAATATGAGCAGCAGCACCGGCACCAATATCTTGCGCCATCGAACTCTTCTGAACCCGCTTTAGCAAAAAAACAGCCTCCTTCTCTAATTCCCCAAGGGAAGAAAATGAGAAAGGAATGAAACCATAACCAATCGCCAGACAACTAGATTCGTACTTGACCCGCTTCCGACGAGCCGCATTAATCACAGCACGTCCAGGGACAAAGTCAGAAAGCCCAGACTGTGTCAAAGGAGAAGACCCTGTCAAGTCAACACAAACATCGCGACCACGATCCCAGGAATAAAGTAACACATCTGCAGGTCTGAGGGTCCTGTCGTTCCCTCCAGACAACCCAATGTCAACCTCCTTTCTCGCTGAAATCCCAGATCGATAACAAACATCAACAAGGGAATCCCGGACAATATTATGTCGATGCTTAATACCCAACATACCAGCACAAGACACCGCGTGATTCCCGAAAATATCCCCAGTAAAAACCCTTGAACAGGCAGAGCATGCCGTCGAGATAGAGAACAATGGAACACCTAACCGGTAGCACAACACACATCGGTAAGTCTTTGCGTTCACCGTCTGACCCAACCCCAAAATAGGGACTGCCCTTAGCCAAGCAGAGGTGTGATCACTCTGCTGTGATTTCCATAAGGCCGATTGTCGGGGAGATAACGAAAAAGTGGATTCTGCAGAAGCGGTAACCTTTTTGAAATAAACATCTGCCAATTTCTTCACGAGTATTGGGGCAGCGACCTCACTCGGATTACCTCCGTATGCCTGCATAATTATTATTATTATTATTATTAAATCACCCACATAATTTTTCACTTTATTATTGTTTAATTTTTTCCGTTATTATAAATTAACTACGTAACTCATTATATATATATATATATATATATATATATATATATATATATATATATATATATATATATATATATATATATATATATATATATATATAATGAGTTACGTAGTTAATTTATAATAACGAAAAAAATTATGAATAGCTCTTCCCCATGTTTTAATCGTTTGTACGTCGTGCAAAAAGGTTGTACCCACAATGACACCACACTAAACATTGACAACCATTATAAACTTTAGAGCGCCAAATGTAAATTTCTAGGGTAAAAAATGTAAACTCCATAGGGGTCTAAAGGTAAACTTCAAGGGTCAAATCGTAATTTCTTTATTTTCCATAAAACTCCCCAATAAATCCACCTAAATTTTTAACCGCCTTTAAATTTTCGTACGACTTGGGATAGGTTTAACCGACATAACCGTTAAACACGAAATAATTTTACGAACCAAACACAATAAATTATATTCGAAACGGAGTCCCGACGCAAAGCGAGGGCTCCTCCACTATTTATATCTATATACTAAAACACACCCGACACCCGAAATTTTGTCGTTTCAGTTGTTTTGAATTGTCGGTTTAAAATTGCGTTCACACTGTAATCGGCACCTCAACTTCGGCTCAACTTACACAACGATTTCTCGAGTTTACACTTTTTTAGGGGTAGAAAGTGTAAATATAAAATTTTATTAAAATAAACTAATTCCACCCGAATTTATAACGGGCCCTATCTTCCGCTCGGTGTGAGTTAAATTTTTCCGATACCACCGTTCAACTCGAAAAAATCTAACGAACCCAACTGGACTAACTATACGCGAAACGGACATTTCTCAAAAAACGCTAAACACCTCGGGCTATCTTCAATACACATACATACACTTATAATAAACAACCCAAACTACCTACATCATATCGACGTTGATGTTTCCAATTTTTACACAATCTTCCTGACGTTAAAAATGCATTTGTCATTGGGTATACTAGGTACTAGTAACGTGTATCCAAAAACACCTTAGCAAAGCGTTTTTATTTCCGTAAATACATTACGCAACGTTAACTATGATTATGTAACCCGAAAGACACAACAGCATCGCGCGAGCCACATTTCTATTTCTAGTTTAAACTAAAGTTAAATTAAAATCATATTTACATAGATTTTATTTTACATAACAATAACAACAAGCAAATATTACTCGGTATAATGTTATGAGTACAAAATTAATCCATTGACCTGAAGGGCCCCCAGTCTGAGTCAGCAGGAGCAAAAGGCCGGTGCACCATGCCACTTTCAATCACGATCCATACTTTTAATTCCCACCATGTGGAACCCTTCCATATCTCATTGGGCCCAAATATATATACAGCCGTCCGATCTAATCCTAGTCAAACCTCAAGTCAAATACACTCGACACTGAATTACCGTTTTACCCAACTTGAACCCCGGAACTACATTAAACGCCACTTCTGGCGTCGAGTTCCGGGGTTCGTCTTCATCTACGCTTTCCATATACACTTCCGAAAACCGACTCCCTTTTCGGACTTGAAATACCGACGCCTTGTTCCGATCGAATGCAAATGCTAGACAATGTAGCAGCCACACGCGCTTCGCCACGTCAGCAAACAACCAGAAAAAAGTCGTGTCCGGGAATTTTTCGGATGCTACGAGGTTCCGTTGATTCAAATTACCGAAAAGGGAGTACTCCATTATCGGGTGCACGAGTTTTAAATACTTAAACCAACAGAATTTCGAAAACATTGAGTTCGGTTTCCATGTTATGTATTCACTAGCTTTAAATGATTTTAGCTCCATATACATGTCAAAAAAACGTTCTTGACATTGAGCTGACTCGGATGACTCGTACGGCTCGGACTTATCCATGATCGAAAAACTCGGGTCGTTAAAACCATCGAACATGACCCGACAAACAAATGACTCGAATGCATAACATTTATTATATTCGTCCCAATGATCAAACCCCGGTTGAATTGAGCTTGCAGCTGCATTCAAATCCCAATTTGCAGCTTCCATTTCACTCATCATGAACTTTACTAAACTTTTAATCGATTTCGTCGTTTGTTGACGAGAAACGAGAAAATTGTGTATACTTAAAGACGAGATATTGAATTTCTCGTGAGATGATATTATCCTTCTTTCGATCGACTTGTTTTCTGTATTGGTTTCATCCAATTTCTCTTTCAAGAAAATGATCTCTGATTGTTTGAGCTTTTTTTGACTGTCCATTGTTTTGGTTGTTATTTCGTACATTTGTAACATGTTTTTTTGTTCTTGTATTTCAGCCAACAGCTGAGTGGTTCCAGGGGCATTGTCGTCCAGATGTTTCTTCAAGAACGTCTGTTTGAATTCAGATAATGTTTTTAATTCAGACACCATGATCTGATCAGCTGACTGAATCCCTTCAGGATTATAAGGAGATTGAGCATATTGCAGTTGTGCATATGCAGCTTTCACTGATGAAATGGTGGCAAATAGTTTTGAAATAAACGCTTTGATTTTCAACTTCTCATCTTGATCGTCGAAGAACTTTGTTGGATCAACGGCTGTGATTGGTTTGTCGAGTTTTGGCTTCGTTTTTCGACTTGCTAACACCTTAGTAAATGTTCGAGCTAATCGGTTTTTGTTTGGTGTAACTGCTGATTGAGTAAGTGAATCCATCTTAAATGAATTTGAAATAAGTTAGCAAAGAGTGTTACAGATTTTATTATTGTTGTATAATGAGATTTATTTATATTTATTTATGCAATATGAATAGAGAAAGGTAAATTTAGATGATGATGATATAAAAGACTAGAACAATGATGAAAAAGTGTTGGAATTTATTTACTTTAAATAAGAGAAAATAAAAGTATATGCTTTAACTCTTAGATCGAGGTTATTTATAGAATAGAAATAGTTATACAATTAGACAATAGCTCTTTTTGTTGTCTCTTTTGGACCTATTGGTACATGTCTCCTTTGTAAGGTGTTTTTTTTTTCATCAAAAAAAGTGGATCCAAAGATGAACCCGAAACTTGTTTTTGATTGCAGAAAGAAAAATGGCTAAAAAGACGAGAAAACAATGTGACCCACATCCTAAATAACCGGTAATAGTACTCTTTTACTGTATTAGAATGATCAGATAGTTTGAATTAAGATCCACTTGACTTTTTCTTTTATAAATAGGTAAACAGAGGTCACTAGAAAGGAGTGAATACTTTTACTTAGACATATGTAGCAAGTTATATGTTAAGATCATTTTTAATTTTGTGACGTTGAGTCATATGGTACACTTTTTGAAGAACAAGTGAGTTTTTAACTGTGATGTGACATTGTTAAGGGAATGACATTGTTTAATGGTGAGCGTCAAACTAGAGTGTTAGATTTTTGTGAGAAATGTTTTGAGTGATGTGGTAAAACATGATTGGAAATTAAATAAAGAAAAAGTAATTAGTAATATATATGTGTGTTAAATTTTGATGGGCAAAAAATAAAAAATAAAGCCTCAAAAACGCTCATTTGATTGATGTAACCTTTTTATTACCCGCGTTAAGGAGCGACATAGCGTTACTTTTTAGCCACATAGGATTCTTGGGGGTTCATTCCGTGGGGTGACGCCCATTAAAATTGGTCCAAGTATAAGACCATTTCTATCCGGGCGTTCCTTTACAAGGTCAGTCCTAGTTGGCAACATTTGACGAAACCTGACGAAAATAGTGCAGCGTTATTCCTTGGGCGTCATGTCCGTTAGTCACCATGGTGACGGATTTTGTTTGAGCCGTGAGTTTCCTTTTAACCAATGAATGAATTATAATAGTTTAATAAATATATATTTTAATAATAAATTTATTTTTTTCCACCCCATTTCCAATCAGATTTTACCACATCACCCAACCTAATATTTAACACAAAAAAGTGACACAATGATTAAAAAGCTCAGAAACTGACATTGCCAAATCACATTCAGTTTGCACTTTTTGGCCAAAAAGTGCACTAACTGACTCTGATGTCACAGTCAAGGTTAGAAATGGTCTAACTGGTAATATAATACTACGTATTGTGGAACTCATGAAGACATGAATTATCAAGCTTTTGTAATTTCTTTTGTAATTCACTGGATAAGAGTGTTTTATTTAATATTCCAATTGTTCAACAAAAGCATGATCAGAAAGTTTGATATCAAGATCCACTTGATTTTTTATGGATTTGTTTATTTGTTAAAGGGCAGAAAGATCTAATGAAATATTCTTCATTTCCCTACCGTTGATTGAAGAAGAGGACGTGATCAATACAAATGTAAAACAGTAAAAGTTAAAAGCATGGTTTGATCACAGTCCAAACCATTCATAAAAAAAATGCAATTATTGGAGGACCGATTCCTGGCGGTACATCATTCATGTGTCCATTTATTATGTTATGCCTTACCTTTTTATTTAGCATTAACTTAATTAATTTATTTTCGCAACGTTATAGGCAGAGGCGAAACTAGGATATTTTTCACCGGGGGCAAAAAAAAAAAATTTAACCGTGGCAATTTTTTTGGACAAAATTTGAAGATTTTTGGGCAAAAGTTGGAGATTTTGGGGCAAAAGTTGGAGAATTTGAGGCAAAATTTGAAAGTTTTGGGGCAAAATATGTAGGTTTGGGGGCAAAAAAAAATCCACCGGGGGCAAAGTCGAAAAACCCAAAATTTTTACACTGAAAAAAAAAAATTCACCGGGGGCGCCCGCCCCCTGCCCCATACCATCTTCGCCCCTGGTTATAGGGCGTTTGTGCATGAAAATCGAAACCAGGACGCCTCTAATGGAGCATTCATTGTGGATAACATGGAGGTCGTTCAACAATATTTTATTAGTTTTTTTTTTCTTTTTTCTTTTTTTCACTTAGCTCCTAATCATATATTGACACATCATTTAACACTCTCACGATCCACACAACATTCCTCACTACATTTTTTACCACAACTTTATCACGCCACGGTAATACCACCCAAAACTTTCCCGCGCGTGTCACAGTCACCATTACATGCGGTCTTATGGTCACATCTTCTCTGTAATCATGTAAGCTCAAAAAAATTGCCACTAATAAATATTATGAATAGTAAACGTCGCTAGTGCTCAATGCATATGATATCATGCGAGTAGATATAGTGTAGCCAATAGTTTGTCATTGTAACACTTCACATTATAATATCATCCTCATTAACAACCAAATAGAAAACACGTCCAAAGAAATATCATCTCATCGTTCATAGTTCATTCTCATCAGTATCTATTATTCTTACGACTGCTTAAGAGTTACAAAGATCACGTGTTCTGTTCTGTTGACAACATGAACGCTACGTGCAACTAATCAAATTTTCAAAATATTCAACGATTAGTCTTTTCACATATACACAACCCCTCTTATTAGACCAATACTCAGTAGTAAATAGTTAGGAGTAATACTCCAATAGTAATGTTACATAGATAAAATCTGAATCACTGCACAAAGTCTAATAGAACCTGGAATAAAATCAAATACTGTACTTCATTAGACTACTTTTTATGATAATGGTTACTTATATCTTAGTCGTTATCATCAGGGCTAATTAGACCATTCCCAACAATGACGCCGTCATGGGCACTTCCTCAGCACCACATCAGCTTTCTCTCTCCTCCTTTCTCACCACTTCCTCCCATAACACTACATAACACACCACTACCAACCATGACATACTCTCTCCTCATCACATACCCCACAAAATTAATTAAATAAAAGAATGTACAAGTTTCTACTCCTAGAGTACAAGTAAAAAGAATGTACAAGATTCTCTCTCCGTCCTCATTTGTGCTTGTGCATGAAAAATTGCACGGCGAAACATTGAGGGCAAGGTGAGGACACATGAGGAAATGGGGAATGCCAACGGTGCCCTCGAGGGCAAGGTGAGGACACTCCTTGAGGGCGTACCATTGGGAATGGTCTTAGCAGTAAGCACCAATTAATTGAATTTGCATGTAAAATCTTTTTTTACGAGGTTTTCTCTATTCGAGTTACTATGAAAGACAAGTATTTTTAAAACTAATGTACACAGCCTATCCGGAACATCCCGTGACCGATTCCCAAACCTTCTCCGACCACATCAAGATTTGAACATGCGATCTCTCGTTTACTGTATTATTATTCAGCGCCCACATATGAATTTTCATGTAAAGTGTTTACAGCAAGAAGTGCCAAAAAGGACAGGGGGTGCACATGATAAACAGTACAACTATACTGCAAGTCTGCAGTTAAATAATTACAGTACTACAGTATAATACTGTAATTTAATCATGAACCAGATTATACGTTTTTTCATGGATCCAGCAACAGCAGGCCCCTGCCCTAAATCCAAATAACATACAGAAAACAACAGTAAAATAAAAAAAGACTCAGGTATGTCAGTTAATGATCGATCACGAGTCGGGCAGCTCTGATCATATCTTTATTATTTTTAAACTCATCATTATGTAGGTTTCATTGCTCGCACATTTAAAAACGCACACCCACTAACTCACTGCGCGACATTTATATTGGCAACCAAATTCGTGTACTCGTAACAGCTGCAGATTAACTTTTTTTTTTTTTAACAGCGATTGGGATCACCCGAGAGGGACTAAACCACCCATTGCGATCATCTCCCATTTCGACTATGCCGATGCAGCGATAATATCCCCGCCCCCATCGCTGCCCGGGAGGAAACCTTGAAACCGATCCAAGGGCACGGCCAAGTAAAAACCCCCTCCCTTTACCCCCAAATGATATGGGAAAGGTGCCATGAGTAGATACTTCATGGCAGTGATGAAATTGTGTTTTTAATATGTAGCCAACGGGTCGAACTCCTGACCTCCCCTAAAGGAGGCAGACCACCAACCGCTGGACCACATCACAACTTCTAACAGCTGCAGATTAACTAACGAACTTAATAACGATGATTAAAATCTTTTTCTTAAAACTGATATTCCATGTATTTTAGCTCTTATTATTTGCATCTGAGCCATAGCCATATATAGTTTTATCAAAAACATAATTCAAAACTTAAGTATATGTTTAACAAATTTTTTGTTTTACTATTGGATATATTATTGTATGTTACATTTCCTATATTAAGAATTACACTGTATATTTACCTTCACTAGCTAAACACTCGTTCAAAACATCAGCAATTAGACAAGAAAAACAAGTAGATGTCATGTTTGAACGATTGTTATAAAGTGAGTTTAATATGAGAAGCTAAAACCGAATGGACGAAACTACTATCACGTGCCAGGCACGTGTCACATTTAACGAGATTTTTCTAACGGTCGTTAGTGAAAGGGACCAACCGTTTGATTGCTAGAAACTATAATGATAATGACTATCCAACAAAAAAAAAAAAAGTTAACTAGTTGATATGAAAAGGTGGAGTGACACTAAAAGACCAAGCATAGAAAAAACTACTAAAACCCAAACTGCATATACGTTTCTTTCATTTTTGGTTGTAGGTCTCGTTACCATGTAGCTTTAAGTGTTTGTACACCTGAATGATGTATGCATTGCGAAATTGTACCGTATGAGTAGGTGGATTGATTGGAAACTGAACTGATGGCTTTTGTTGTGGCAAAATATCTTCTCACTTTTGTTTTCATGGCATAGATATTATCCGAGCAACTTATCTGATCAAACTGCTTGTATGTAATCACATGAATATGAATGCTTTAAAGTGATACTTTTTATCACGAGAAAGTTATATATATATATATATATATATATATATATATATATATATATATATATATATATATATATATATATATATATATACAGAGTAATGAAGCTGCCCAACCACCCCTTTTTATATACTTCTGAAAGATATTTTTTATTTGCATTTGCCTTGATTATAACCATACATTAAGCAGCTAAAGCTTCAACCTTGAATATACTTAATTGTGAGTTGATTGAAGATGCTAAAAATGGGCTGCCTTGGATCGTTGCTAAATAAGCAAACTAGTAAGTCTTACAAAATCCAACTTAAAGTGTTGCTATCATATTTTATTTATTTCGTGTTGGAAAACCAAACCTTCATTGACGGTTTTCATTTTGAATGGTAGGAACGTCAGAAAAGATTAGGAAGCCAAAGCCATGGAAGTTTCCAAGACCTGTTACGTGGGACCAGCTAGTTCAGATGCGTGACGAGTTCTGGGATACAGCTCCTCACCATGGTGGCAAGAAAGGTAAAAACTAAAAGTTGTTTCGACTTAAGCACAACCACTGTATGAAAAAGATGATCCGTACACCAATCTTTAGTCATACACCACTCTAATGTATGTACTGAACAACTATTCAATGCATGTTTAGTGGTGTATGATTATAAAAATGGTGGTGTACAGATTACCTATCAAAATATAAAAAGAACCTGGATTTTATTACTTGACCCACTGCTTCGGAAACGGGCCTTATTTGGAGCCGGTGATCCCAACAAGGCCCAAATTTTTTATCACTCTCTTTAAACAGAACACATTCTGATAAATGTTTATTTGAATAATGCAAAAGAGATCTGGGACGCAATACATGCAGCAGCTGAGGCTGATATAGAGTTGGCTCAAGTAATTGTGGACAGTGCAGGGGTGTTGGTTCATAAACCTGATATGACAGTTTGTTATGACGAAGGAGGTGTCACTTTGATCTCCAAATCACCATACTTGCATTCAAAACAACTTAAGCTTCTAAATACAAAACTTATAATATATGTCATCGTATTTGCAGGTACCAAGTATGAAATACCAAGGTATGTGTTAAGCGAGCCAACAAATTTGATACAGCGAAGTTAAAGAAACAGGAAGCAAAAAGAGTAGCAGTAGCTTTTATCAGTTTATCGTATGAATAGTTTTTCAGGCCTGGTTTTCACTTGTACTTCTGAGCTTTTTCCAGGCTTATGATTTCATTGTGATATAGACACTTCAATATCAATCTTTCTAATTAGTTTTTAGACATAATTTTGTGATGCTGTTCACCAATTCTATGAAAAATAAGTTGCAACTTTTTTTTTGTATTTGTGCAAACCTTGAAAGCCTTAATATAGAAGTGACACATAGAGCACAATAGAAGTGTACTTCAATGCTAAAACATAATCAGAATAAAATCCTACAACAGAAAACTATAGTTCCATATGAATTTTGAAACTTGCCTCATTAAGCTTTCTTCTTAAAAAATGACATAATATTCCCCTGCTTAGGATCCTTGGTAGCAGCTTTCTTGTTTCCTGCTTTGCCCGTTGCATGCGTTGCGGGATTACCTACTGCAGGTGACTTCTTAGGAGCTGCTGCAGGGGGCCTGAATTTAAAAATTCAAAAATTTAAAGCAGCTTTTAATCTCATAAAGAGTTAGTTGAGATGGCAAGAAGCGCAAGTGATGTGGATTGGGTAACAGGTCAAATTAATTTTGGGCCAGCTCATTTTTAGTGTGGATTTAGGTGGACTGAATCAAGCTGAGCTGACCCAAACACTTTGCTGTCTATTTTGTATTTTTTAAATGATAATTAATCTGTTGATTATGATCACAAAAACAATTTTTCAACACATATAACTTGTTCCAGTTTTAGTTATAAAAAAAAATAAAAAATTATTATTTGAACTGTTTGATCTGTTCGAAATGAAACACGGGTTCACTTCCAAGTGGGTCAAAGTACTACCTCTAGCAGCTACAGACATAACTAACATAGCAGAATGACGATGATGACTATAGCGTGTAAAGAATGAATCAAAGGCTATGGTATCAAAAAATGAGAGTCTGATATTTAATACTCTGTATCATGTATACAATAATATATTTCAAAATTAAAGTTACCTGTTGACGACAGTGTTTGTAGTGTTATTGTCACTTTGATCTTTTTTTATACTGTCATTGGGCTTCGTCTCCTTCTCATCATTCTCCCAAACCACCTCGGTTACTGATGAACAAATAAATAAAATAAAATACACTTTTTAAATTTAAAAAACAGACATGTAGAATCAGAAAATCAAGTATATTTGCTCTAGTGGTGATGAGCAGAGCAAGTTTTTTAGAGGACATAAATGATCTAAAAAGCAACTTTCAAGATGACGATTTCATTCTTACTTAAGTAAATATCGTTTAAACTGTTATCCAACTCCCAACCAGTATGCTTTCGCAAAATCTAGAGTATTATGGAGTACTATCCGAAGTTTGGAACAACCGTTTGCAACTTTAAAACTAGCAACAGAAATTCTATCATGAAAACAATTACTTTTTTCTTTAATTATTTATTGATTCTTCAGATTAAGTCATGACTTCAAGTATCACCAATCATACGATTCTTGTAATTTAGAAGCCAGCTAATAGTGGCTACACACAAACACACACACACAACCTAACATTCGGAAACACCAAATTGCTACATGTAAAATCATATTTTCATACCTTCTCTTCCACGCTCATCAATTCGTGTCTTTAAAACCTTTTTCTTTTTAGCAGCATTTTGACCAGCACCAGCCGGTTTCTCATTTTGATCTGAATGATACTTATCAGAAGATTCATTCTTGTTTAAAGCTTGATGGCGTTCTTCTTTTAATAAAGATATAGGATCAATGCCAGACACCTTATCCTCCTTAACCTTTACCTTCTCTGTTTTTTGTTCATCAAAATCCAAATTCTTATTTTCCACACTCGAAGTTCTGGAATTTATCTTCGAATCAACAGCGACTTGCTTTTTTGGAGGATCCGGTGAGGCTAAGTTCACTACATCTGTAGTCTCATCATCTTCATCAGAGTAATCCATCACAACCCTCCTCTTTCTATTATTTCCTTCACCATTAGATCTTCTTTTCTTGTTCATCTGATGATCATCATCATCACTACTTTCATCCTCTATCGATTCATTTGCACGTACCTGAGCATCTGCAACATATTAGCTTTATTAGATACTCATTTAGACTTAAAGGAGTCTCCAAGAAAAATAAACATTTCAAGTAAATCAATATGATAAAATGTAACAGACCATTAGAAATAGGAACAACTTTTTCAGTTTTTACTGAGACAGACTCGGGCTTAGGTTTTGACGATGCACGGCCCCACATGCTAGCCAATGAAGTAGCAGTCCCAGAAGAGCTTTTCTCATTATGGGCTTTCTTTTTGTTTGTGGGCATCTGAGGAGCTTGCTCTTTATACACAACTGGTTTAGGGATAGTGTCTGGTTGTTCAACCTTCATTTTTTGATGGATTGAAGAGTCTGAAGTTTGATTCGAAAAACTAGTTCTTGAACTCTGCCCATGGATTCCCACGTTTTTTAACGCTGGACCTGCGGTGATTGCAAGTGTTCCCTCAAAATTGTGTTTTACAAATGAATTTGAAACCCCACAGAACCTGAAAAAAATGGAAAAGGTTATGTACCAAAACATGGCCCAAATTTATGTTGAAATAATATAAAGAAAATGAGCATCCCACCGATTATCCCTCAAACAATTCGTAACATTGGATGGCTCCTTGAAAAGCTCTTCTGATTGTACAAACTCTGAATTCCATATAACTGCTGCATCCTTAGGAACACAAGTTTGCACACTATATACTTGAACGGAACAACCGTCAGCAAATTCCTCTTTGGTTTCTGCACAAAAAGATACAAACTTTGAGCATTCGTAAAGTCGAAAAGGAACACAAAATTACATACAGATCAAGTATAACATACAACTACTAATAAACTTAACCTGAAAGTTTAGAGCCCAGAACAAGCTTAATGTGATAAGCTTCTGGATTATTCTTTAACCATCCGGATACGGTATATATAACTTCCACTTGACTTCCATTCTTTTCGACAAACTCCTGAAGCAACCTATGTACACAAATATGTTACTCAAATATTCATAAATAGACGCCTAAAACGAAATTAAACCGATAACACGGTCGGAAAAAAGACATAATAAAGATATGTACCAAGAACTCACCTTTTGGCAGTATTTGATGGCACTAAATAGTTTCTACTCAGCCACTTGTAAGAAACCTAATAAAAATTATAAATTGGGGAAACAAAATAAATAAATAGTGCTACGCCCAAATATACGGTAAAATTAGGGTTTCTAAGTATTGAATAGTGAGAAACCTAAATAAACATTAGCTGTATCAAATTCAATCGGTTCAAATACTACAAGATCTAATGAAAAACATAACGAGATACAAATTAATTGAGATAAGTTTTTTTTTTTTTTTTTTTTTTTTTTTTTTTTTGAAAAGCAATTAATTGAGATAAGTGATATATAAAATCGATAGCAATAGAGATAGAGACACATACAACTTGGAGCTTATCGGAAACGAGTGCTTGAATCTCGTCAAGAATACCTAGGGTTTCGATTTCTGCCATTTATTTCTCCTCCCCTCAAGTGTTTAATTTTGTGCGTGAGAATCTGTATTACAAATTGAAGCTATTTTTACAAGGTGATTTTAATTTTATTTTCAACAACAAAGTACAGATTAACGATTTCCCGCCATTTCTTTTGACGCCCTTTATTTTTGGTTCCAAACTTCCAATATCTATAAATCTTGGAAACCATCTTTGCGGTGGTTGAATGGTTATGACTCTGGCCTTCCATAGTGGAGGTCATGGGTTCGATTTCAGGCACTCACAGTTATCCACTCATGACTACGGAGGTTCGCTTGCAATGACTTCGAGCTGCTCGCGTAGCGAGTAGTCGCCCTGAGATTAGTCAAGTTGACCGTTTGAATACCAGGTTAAAAAAAAAATCTATAAATCTTGGAGTTGTTTGAAGGGGTTGTGCATGTGACAGCACATCGTACGTGCCCCTATCAGACCAATTCGGGTCATTTATCTATTTACTAATTGGCGTAAACAGTATAGCAGTAAATGGGGAAGGGTAATTTCGTCTTTTTACACCATATCCTCTTCTCCAGATGATTCTACCACAATCTCCTCTCAATCTAACTCATCAAATTTTCTGGATGTTTCATCCCCTCTGTGACGATCCTTCCAAATCCCTTTGGACGAATACACCATTCATCGATTTCACAGTGAGGTACCGACCTCTAAATTGAACTCCAGGCACGACGTAAAACCTATGAAAATTTGATTATACCATTTTCATGGCGTCTCTGTTTATTCTATTTTTTATTGTATTATTACTATTTTTATCTATTTATTTCATGCTTATTCTACTTTTTTTTTCCTATCTTTTTGGCCGGAGGTCCCCTTGAAAGCAATCTCTCTACCCGTCGAATAGAGAGAGGAAGGACTTTCTTCGCTCTTGTGAGTGTTTAACTCGGGGTGGAGAAATGATTTCTCTTTATTCTAGGATAGAGGAAGGATTGTCTACATCCCACCTCCCACATACCCCACACATATGGGATTGGGTATTGTTGTTGTTGTTGTACTGACCTCTATATGATACGTTTTGTAAACATTGCATTCTTTTGAAAAGGCTTTTTATCATCGGTTTGTGGTGGTTTGTTTTGAAAAATAGGTCTTTGCTGATTGTAAGTATTATTGGATACTTGTTGATTGCTATGACCTTGTTGGTTGTTGTATGGAACATTTCGATTATAATTCTGGTTTTGATTGTATATTGGTCTTGGCGGTTGATAATAATTCTGATAATTATTTCCAGGCCTTTGGTTCATGTATGAAACATTCTCTCTTTGTTCCATTGTTAGTTCAATACTGAGACAATCTTTTGTTAAATGTGGTCCTCCACACTGCTCACAACTAATTCTTATTGAGTGGATATCTTTAGTCATCTTTTCCATTCGTCTCTCAACAGCATCTATCTTTGCAGAAATGGAATCAAAGTCATGGCTAGAATCGGCTTTAGCTGCTTTAGATGATCTAACGATATCTTTTTCTTGGTGCCACTCATGTGAGTGGGAAGCAGTGTTATCAATAATTTTGTAAGCGTCAGTTGCAGTTTTCTTCATAATGGAACCACCAGCTGCTATATCGATGTCTTTTCTTGTAGTGATGTCGCATCCTTGGTAGAATATTTGTACTATTTGACAGGTGTCTAAACCATGTTGCGGACATCCTCTTAATAACTTTCCAAATCTTGTTCACGCTTCATATAGAGTTTCATTTGGCTTTTGTGTGAATGTAACAATTTCTCCTTGAAGTCTTACGGCTTTAGATGCCGGAAAGAATTGTTTAAGAAATTTTTCAACTAAAACATCTCATATATCAATCGCCCCTTCAGGTAACGATTCTAACCAATCTTTGGCTTCTCCCTTTAAAGTCCAGGGAAATAACATGAGATATATCTGTTCATCCTCAACTTCTCTGATTTTGAATAGAGTACAGATCCTATTAAAGGTACGAAGATGTTCATTTGGATCTTCCTTCGGCGCACCACTAAATTGGCATTGATTAGTCACCATGTGTAGGATTTGTCCTTTGATTTCATAATTTGGCGCATTAATGTCAGGTTGAGTAATTGCATGACCTTGGACAATGCGTTTAGCTCTCATTCGGTCTTCCATACTTAGAGGTTCTAGATTTTCCATTATTGAATTTGTTGAATCTGAATCACTAGAGTATTCTGATTTAATGGGTTGTTCCTCGACAATTTCTGTTTGAATGATTGGTGGTTCCGGAGGAAAGAATAATGGTTCAGGATCTCTGAATTGTCCCTGAATATCCTCCGGGTTCTCAATTATGAAGTCGGGTTCAAAAAATGGATTATCGAAAATTTGAATTGGAGTACTTGGTCTACTAGATGACGATTCTAAATAAATATATATTAAATTACTATTATATCTTAAAATATATATTTTCGTTTAGCAAAAATATAAATTTGTATATAATATTTATTTATCAAACGGAACAATAAACGGGTGTTACTACCGTTTACAAAAATAATTTCGAACCTTAATATATATACAATATATATAAACATTTTTTATATACACGTTGTAAGTTATTTATATATTTAATTCAAATACAGTCAAAAAGGAAAGATTTCTTAAATTAAGGTGGAACTCTCAACAAAGACTTGTCACAATATATACGGGATTTATAATTGTTGAAATATCTACTAATCCAATCATTGGTATTATCTTCTAATTCCGTAGATGCATATATTAAGCATATATTGAGACAAATATGTTTAATGTAACATATCATACATTTAATACTTTGTTAATGTTTTCAAGTTATGAACATAGTTCAAAATTCCGAGATTCAACTTATCAGACTTTGCTTATCGTGTCGAAAACATAAATTCATTTAAAGATTAAGTTTAAATTTGGTCGGAAATTCCCGGGTCGCCACAGTACCTACCCGTTAAAGAAATT